>NW_011500850.1:70998-71717 GCF_000495115.2 Populus euphratica | reverse complement strand
TACATACTTTTATATTTGTTGAATGTATGGGTTGAGTAGAAATGAAAGGAAGAGAGGATTTCATACCACCTGTATTAAGAGTGAATAAGATAACAAATACAAAACATGTTCGTATCAAACATTAAAGTCCAGGTTGAGTTTACACTATACTTATTCTTACACCATTAGTGTAACCTTTTCACCTTGGCATCATAAACTTATCTAAACATAATGAAAGAAGAGAAACATAAATAAACAAAATAAGAACATAAATAAGATATATGTTGAATATATGGGTTAAGTAGAAATAAAGGGAAGGAAGAGAAGATTTTATATATGAGAAATTAAAAATACAATCATATTATCTATATGTAGGCTAGTTGTTGAGGCTCACTCTCTCTCTTTATTTATTTATTATTTTGAAAAAAAACATGTGTATGTATAGGTAATTATGATTATGGCTCACACCTTCCCCTGGTTTTACGTCCAAGAACGGTTTAAATGCCTTTTATGGGTCGGGGATAGGCTTGTCTTTGAACATGGTGGGCCAATAAAATCCACATTTTAAGATTTTTACAGTCATTGTTTTTTACAAGAAATGACTCTCATATGCCTTAGAATGACAAAATTTAATGACATTACTTACTTCATTGTCGGGAATGCATCTTTGAAATATTTGATCAGGTCAAAATTAAATAAATAAGGGTCCATCCCAATAAAAGTTCTTTACTTCGTTCAAG
>NW_011500850.1:70624-70721 GCF_000495115.2 Populus euphratica | reverse complement strand
TTCATGATTATAACTTATGTTAACAACAAATCAAATTCCTTTTATAGCTCAGGTGTCGATTTTACCATACAATATAAACTATGAAAGTGCCAAGCAT
>NW_011500850.1:58529-70187 GCF_000495115.2 Populus euphratica | reverse complement strand
GTATCTTATATTATTAGATATGTTATTATAAAACATGTTTTAGTTAAGGAGTTATTGATACTTCAAGTGCAAAATGATGATAGTAAGACCTTAATAAAAATACACTTTTAAGTACTAAACACTTATATTATTAGATATGTTATTATAAAACATGCTTTAGTTAAGGAATTATTGATACTTCAAGTGCAAAATAATGATATAAAACCTTGATAAAAATGTTTTTTTAAGTACTAATCAACGAGCTTCCTATCTGATATAATGATCCATCAAATCATTATATCTCTACGAATATTTGAGTCTTTATATACTAGTCAGAAAGTTTTTATTTATGTGAAAAATTGTTAGAAAATTTATTTTAAAACATGATTAATGGGAACATTTGAGGCCAAATTAAAAATAAAGTTCACTCACATTTAAAATTAAAACCTTATTGGAACTTATCCTTTAATAAAAGTTCTTTAACACGAAACATTAATATAATTAAAAGAAATTATAGGTTAATGACAAATTGATCTCAAGAAACCCTTAATTGACATGTTTTTATGAAACTCAAAACTCTTTATCTCACATTAAGAAAATAAAAAATTTTCTTGTTGTTTATATATTTTTCTTATTTTTTATATAGTGAAAAATTGAGTTTAAACCAAGTAGCTTTGGATTTAAATATATGCGCGCATGACTTGACTCGACTTGGGCTTTGGGCTACATGTCCAAAGTTATAAACTTGAGTTTAGGTTTATGTTTGTTTTTTTCTAACTTATTTTGTACTTGAGTTTGAGTTAATTATTAAATAATTTTTCAACCCATAAGAAATTATTTTTTTACTAGTCCATTAGTTTGTCCAACACATAAATAAAGAGTCAGAAAAGTATTCTTCTTTAACCTAAATATAGTTTTATTTAATGCAAAAGATGCTAGATTTTAAAGTAAAAAAAAAATATTAGGTTAAATTTTTTTTATGGTAGGTAATTAAGGCTAATAAATTACAATTTTGGTTCTAAAATTCACTACAAAATAGGATTGAAGAAAAAGGGTTTTACATATTTTGAGACTTTCTTCACCTTGATTTTCAACTTACCTTCTTTAGTTTTTAGCTTTGTTTTTCCTTTGTCTTTCTTCTATTCTATAGTTTAGATTTTGTTATTGTAAAGAGATGCTTATATAATATTTCTTTAAATTTATAAACCTTATATAAGAATACAACTAGACAAGATGATGTTGGAATTTTGAGATGTTAATTATGCATCATGTTTGTATTAAGAAATTATCAATAAATTTTAATGATAAATAATTAACTCTTAACAATAACAAATTATCATCTGAATGCAATTCTAAGTTTTTTAATGACTAAGTATGTTACATATACATTATTTTTAGTTTACTTGTAATAATTTTATTTATATACGACAACATGTCAAATCTTTGATGATTTAAATATAATTCTAAATATTTAGTTTTATGATTAAAACTAATAGTAGATTTTTGTTTCCAATCCTATTACAAGTTTATGTTCTTTACCTTGCTTTATAAATGCTTGGGATCACTAGTCTAGTTTTTTTTTTTTAATTAGCATAATTAATTAAAAGTATTGGTGGAATAACACAATTGAAACTTTTTTTTAGCAAAATAACACAATTTATACATATCACGATTGAAAAACACAAATTATATAACTTGTTTTTATTTAGAATAATGATTTTTTTTAATATTAAATGGGTAAAAGAGAGAAGGGATGAGAGAAAAAAAGATAAAAAAAAATAAAGAGACACAAAAAATACCTTAAAACTTCGATTACGACATCACATGTATTATATCATAAATATTTTAACGAGATTAATCTAACAATACTAAAAAAGATCATCAATAATAAATGAAATAGGTCACACTTGCCTCTAAAAATCACCTTCCATATTTGGAAGATAAATGTGGCTCACTCAGGTCATTATTGATAATCTTTTTTGGTGTTGTTTGATTCATCTCATCATGATTTTTTTTATGATACATATGATCTCATAATCAAAATTTTAATATGTTTCTTATGTCTTTTTATTTTTTTTCTCTCTCCTCTCTCATACTCATTTACTATTTTTTAAACGATATTGTTATTTTGAATGGTGACAAACTATAAAAATCAAAATTTCTAATTGCAACATGTATAAATTATACTATTTCCTATTTTTTTTACTATATTATTTTGCTAATATTTTTTTAAAATGTGCTAAAAAAAATAGCCACAAGATTCAATGGGTGGACCCTGATGAAGGAAATGAATGAAAGAATGAGTCATTTATAAACAAGCACATGTGAATGATAAAACCTTATCAGTTCTGAGCTAGATAGTTTTTGTTGTGTTTTCTATTTTTCTTGATTCTCTTTTACACATAGCTTTTTTAGTATTTTGGTTAGTTTTAAAATGTTAATATAAAAAATAAATTAAAAAATTATTTTAATATATTTTTAAATAAAAAATTCTTTAAAATATAATCATTACCAGATTACTGAACACAATTCAAGCATGTTAAATATGAAGAAATAAAAAAGAGCAGCAGAAACTCCATGCTAGCGGTGAAGAAACAATTCATATGCACAATTAAGAATCCAAGTTATGGCCTGACTAAAACCACTAAAAACAAGATTAGATCACGTAGAAACCGCCATAACGAATGAATTTGAGGCATTCGATCCAGTTGAAATCAACTTGTTAAAAAATGTATGATACTGAGGTTCCCATATGGAGAGTGTTTGACTAATGCTATGAATTTCTAAATAAAATATGATACGATAATTTTCCTAGCGCACCGTTTTGCTACTATATCTATAATTTCAGGTTCAACACCCACTTTCAAAAAGCAAAAGATACAAGTGAGATAATCCAATCACCTTAATTGTAGCAAAACCAGACCAGACCGAAATGAAGCATTGCCTTCTCATGAATGTTATGCCTCTTGGAAATCTTACCCTTCAGAGCAAACACAACACTTTCACGAGGAACATACCCTTTCAGCTCTCTATAACTTCTGGAGCTTCATTGAAACTCCGCAAGCTCACAGTTATATTAGCTTCTTTATTTTCTTTTTCTTTTTTTTTAATTACAACGTAAATATGTATTAAGATTAAAAAAAAAAATAACTATACTGGTTAACCAGCAAGTTCAGATACATGTACAAAAACTAAAGAAAATAAAAGGGAACAGACTCCCAATCAGAACCAAACCAGATAGAGCCAGGTTATACATACTTAGGCCAACTATCCGGTAAGCAGAGAATGAGATGCATATATATATATATATATGATGTTCAATAAACGCAAAGAGGGAACATGCTCCCAGCAAAAGATTAGCCATGCAAGGCCAAACATTCCATAGTGAGCAAAGGTTAATGAAGAAACCAAACAAGTATTGCCGGTGTCAAAATTAACCCAACCGCCAGCAAAGGAAACAAAAGCAAGGCTAAAACAAAGAACAACGGCAGAAGGAGCGCTGAGCTATCCAAGGCTGACAAAACCCAGTAACTACACCACACCATGCATGAGGAGCAGCATATCCGCATAAGCAGGACAGAAGACACAGCAGAGAGGATGTGCCACTAATAAAGACAACAGCAAAACAGCTACAAGGGGCATCTAGAGGGCATCCAAACTGGCAAGAGTCCAGGATCCCAAGATAGCTGGCAATACCGAGAGGAGGCAGGACAATATGAAAGTAGCATATTTTCAAACCAAACAGCAAGAAAGAAAGACAGCAACAGACACCATGGCCAAAGGGAAAGAAAGACAGCAGATTCTCTCTCTAGCCGTGACTTAGCAAAGCTGTGAACCAGAGAATGTAGCAGCAGCCCCCGTGAACAAGGAAAGATCAAGATGCAGCAGAGCAGATCACCAGTGCAATAATCTTCCATTAGCAGATAGCCAATTAAAACCAGGGAGGCAGAACCATCAGTTATGACAGCGAAACACTGCAGATAGAGGACATGCCAGTACCATTGCCACATATCCCGCCAGATCACCAGTAAATCAGAGAAGCAAATCAGCTGACTGAGAGCTCTTTCTAGGAAAAATTCGCCAGAAGCTTTCATAGAAACTTGGGCAACAGAGGAAACCTTGTTACAGCAGTGACCAAGCACACAGCTCTGGACATCACAGAGAACAGACAAGATTCATCCTACATTGAGAGAGAAGTGATTTTGTTCATGAAAGTGAAGAATCACGTAGAATATTACTTGCAATTTGCGGAAAATAACATCCACTGGATGACAAGTATTGTCAAAGATCCTCTTGTTCCTCTCCTCCCAAATCAAATAGACGACAATACCTAGAGATACTCTTCTCATTCTAGCTTCAAGGGCCTTTTTTCTTGGGATTAATCCCCTAAGGGCACTGTTCAGAGTGGACACACTCCTTGTTATTCTTAGCTAAGTCTTTATTTTCCCCCATAATAGAGAGGTCTAATGACAAGCAAAGAATAAGTGGTTGTGAGTCTCCTCCTGCCTACAAAACACACACAGAATATCTGGTGGAATAATTCGGAGTCTATCTCTAGTTTTCAGAGAGGTATATTATCTTCTTGATTCAAGGGAAGATGGTCCTTCTTATTAATTGCCCCCTCCATCATCTCCAGAGATATGCTTATTTATCTGTTTTGAATTCTAGAAACACCAAGTAGATTTTCAAATGCATCAACCTGAAAAACTTGTACATGACTATAACACTTTCATAGACAACCCGCCAAAACTTCTGCAGGATAGAATAGACATGTATCATTGTAAAACTTTTTTATATATATGAAGCAAGTACACAAATTTGTTTATTAGATCATATTGAAAACATTACAAGATCATTGTCTGGGTTAGCGCAGTTAATGTTTAATCCCTGACTCTCTTCCAACTCGATGATCTGGTCAGATTTTCAATCATTGGTCATGTTTGTATGATAAAGAAAGTAGGAACGAGTTTTTCAAAAGAACCACCACATTAAGATCACAACTGAGTCAGCTAACAACAAAACAGCGATTCTCCCTTCCCCCAGCCACACGAACACACAAAAAAGGACCAAACTGTTTCTTTTGGATTTTGTTTTACGAAAATGAGACTTAGTTTTATGAAAATGAGACTTACATCCTACAATTCAAAGTTGTTGTCAAACTATAAGCAGGGATTTTAGCTAGCGTTCGCTGCTTCATGAACAATCTAACTCTCTCAACATCTAGCCACAAGCCTCTGCTAGCATATATATTGGATAAAACCACATACACCCCATCATTCCAAGGTTCCAAGTCTAGTAAATGCTTTGCCACCCACTCTCCCATCTGCACATCTGAATATTTCTCACAGGCGCTCAACAAACACCCCCATATTACCACATTTGCCTTCATTGGCATCCCCTCAACAATCTCCCTAGCTTCTTTCAGCAACCCTGCTCGGCCAAGCAGATCCACCAGGCAACCATAATGCTGCAATCGGGGCATTATTCCATAGTCATTCCTCATCATATCAAAATAATGTCTTCCCTCTTGCACCTGACCACCATGCCCACATGCACTTAGTACCCCAATAAAAGTCACATGGTTAGGCCTCACACCGGCATCTCTCATGCAACTAAAACATTCAATAGCTTCATTGGCTCGCCCATGCATCGCATAACTGACTATCATCGAAGTCCAAGATGACACGTTTCTTTGGTCCATCCTTGAAAATACCATATAAGCCAAGTCCATTCTACCACACTTCCCATACATGTCAATGAGTGAATTCAACATCAACATATCAGGTTTTACAAAACTTTTGGCCTGAAAAACATACTTGTGCAATTGAAGGGCCAAATGCAAATCCCCTAATATCCCACAAGCTGAAGTCACACTAACCATGGTCACATCATCGGGCTTGAACCCGCAACTTCTCATCTCGATAAACATCTCGATTACTTCCTTTGCACGCCCACCTTGACAAAGACCTCCAATAATAGCATTCCAAGAACCCAACTTCCTCTTAAGATTTTCCTCAAACACTTTATATGCATCCCCAAAATCTCCAGATTTTGAGTACAAACTAATGAAACCACTCTCACAATATTCGTTCAACACAAGGCCAAGCCTTATCGCAATGGAATGAAGCTGCCTACCAAGCTCCATAGAAAAACACTGGCATGCGGCTTTCAAGACAATAGGAAGCGTATAATTATCAGGGGAGATACCGGCATGGGACATGGATACATAGATTTGTAGCGCTTTGTTAGGAGCACCAAGTCTAGTATAACATCTTATTAAGTTGTTCCAATGAAATGGGGCAGTGTAAACGTCTAGAACGCGGGTGCGGATAACATGGGCATAAGTTTGGTTCAATTCTTGTAAACTGGTGCAGTTAGATAATTGGGATGCTATAGTTTTAGGTGGTTCTTGGTTTGAATGCTGTGAAGATGGTGGTTGCTTTGTTGGAAACTGAGAGTCAAAAGGCGTGGGATTTGGAGCAAGACTGTAATGGAGATGTTTGAATGCTTGGGGTTTACTAAGGCCGAGTAGGCGACGGTGAAAGAAGTTCACGCACATTTGTCAAGGACGGACCAGGGAAGTGAGAAGAATAAATAAAATAAGCCTTAAAATGAACAATATTTTTATATTTTATTTTAAAAAAATAAACTAAATTATTTTTCTGATGGTCCAATTAATTTTTTTTAGAAGTGAAAAAATACTTAGGTATTATTAATCTGTTTTTTAATGTTAAAGTTTAAATTATATGAGGATTAATTTGATATAATTTAATTGATTTAACAAATTTGAAAATAACTGGAATAATAGATAAAAATATAGTTTGAAAAAAATAAAGATGATATTTATTTTTAAATATTAAAATAAAAATATATTAAATTGACTCGGATCAACTGAGATACTTATCAAATCCATTATTCAGGCTATGAGATCCTAATAACTCTATATTAAACGAATAATTTTTATAATTAAAATCAATTTTTAATCAACTCAATGTTGAATAATAAAATTAAAAATAAATTGAATCAACTCGGATTAACCTATGAAACCTGAGTTATAGAACCGAAATAACCTCATAGAATCAAATCAAAATAAATTATATAACTCAATTCTCAACCAACCTGATGTTAAAGGATGCAATTAAAAAAAAAACATAAAAAATCACTTGAATTAACCGACCAAACCTATGACCCGAGTTATTAAACTAAGATAACCTCAAAAATACAAACCTAAACAAATTAAAAAGTTTAATTCCAAATCAAATCAATATTGAAATATGAGATTGTAAAAATATCAACTAAAAAAAACAAAAAAAACCTCGAGTCAACTGACCTAACTCCAACCCGGGTTATAAGACCATGATCACTATATAAAAATTAAATAAAAAAATAAAGTTTAATTCTCAATCAATCTAATATTGAAAAATTGAATTAAAAAAATAAAAAATTAACTTAAATCAACAAAAATTAATCCATTAAACTCGAATTAAAAAACTGGAATAATGACAGGTACCAAGCTATAAAAATAAGTTAATCTTTCATGTGAGATAAACCACAATTTTGGAATATATTTTTCTGTCCTTTTCTTATTCATTGAAAGAGTTTAAATACATGTAATTTGCAACTACTCTTCCTAAACTTATGACAAACACGCATAACTAAAATTAAATCATGGAAACACAATTAACCAACTTTGCAGGCAAATAGGACTCCATTAACAATAAGATCATGGAAGCAGAAATAACCAACTTTGCAGAGGACTCCACTAACAAATGCCAACTGGACTTCTTTTCTGAATGTTACAGTCCAGGACTCAGTCCAAGTATTTCTGATATGGCCAAGAAACATGCTGAGATCTTCATGGTTTATCATACCCCTTACTTGTACAGGAACCTTGTCCTTAAGGTTCAATTCAGGAAACTTTTCCTGCAATTCGGCTGCATTCTCCCAAGTGGCCTCTTCATTAGGAAGGTGTTTCCATTTGACCAAGCTTTTGGCACAAAATTTCCTCCCTGTTTTGATCCAGCGAGTATCTATGATTACTTCAGGTTTTATGATGATGGCACCATCATCGCTGCGAGGTGGCAAAGTAGGACAACTTGTAATGGATTCACCAATCTTCTTTTTCAACAAAGATACATGGAATACCTGATGGATGTGAGAACCTGCAAGAAGTTGGAGTTGATATGCTACCTTGCCGATGTGTTTTTCAATTGGAAAGGGCCCATAAAACCTATGAGTTAGTTTCTGATATGCTCGTTGGAACGATGTGTGCCGATGATAAGGGTGTAGTTTAAAGAAAACAAGGTTGCCATCATTGAATTGGCTGTCACGTCGGTGTCGGCCAATTCTTTCGTCTAGTTGGAAGCTTAATGTAAGTTGAGCTTAAGCTGTTTGAGAATGTCATTGCGTGATGCCAAGTTTTCGTTGACCTCATTAACAGGAGAAAAGACCAACTGATAGTGTGGAATCATAAGTAAAGGTCGACCACACAGAGCTTGAAAAGGTGACATGCTGGTCAAAGCATGGTAGGCTGTATTATACCAAAATTATGCCTAGAGAAGAAGAGGGTACCATCTCTTTGGTTGCTGGTGAACCAAGCAACGCAAATATTGCTCTACACAACGATTGATGACTTCGGTTTGACCATCCATTCGTGGATGGTATGCGGAGCTCATCTTCAATTGTGTGTCCGACAATTTAAAGAATTCGTGCCAAAAATTGCTTTTAAAAATGGGATAAGGTCGCCGATGATAGAGCTGGGCATGCCATGTAATTTGATCATGCCTTCCATAAATTTCTTTGCTATTATCTTAGTGATAAAAAGATAAGGTAATATTTATAAGTATTAGCATTAATTGAATAAAATATCTAATATAATTATATTAATAATTTATAATATGATTGGAACCTTCTTTGTGCATGGTTTCCCAATTGACTAATAAGAGTTTATACTATACTTGTTTGATATACCATTAGTGGAACCTCTAACCTTGACATTTGTTATTATCACTATTTAATCTTTACGTTAATCTTTCATCTCAACGTTCTCATCAACTTTTTAATTATTATTATTATTAGTAGTAGTAGTATTGTTACTATTGTTGTTGTTATTGTTATTGTTGCATTATTGTTATCTATAATTTATACAATTAACTTTCCTATGGTTCGACCTTGGTCTTGCCAGGTTATTTATAACTTCGATACTCCTGCACCTGGAAGAAAACATCAATATTTTGGTCATGTCAAGTTTTTGATGTCATTGCTAGGGAGGTAAATTCTTGTATAAATTATAATTTTTATTTTATTTTATCTTTTCAGTTTTCTTGTATCTAACTTTGTTTCTTCTTTTTTTTTTGTATCTTTTTCTTTTGTTTCTTCTACTTTTGTTTTCTTTTTTCCTTTTATTCTACTCCTACACGTGCATGAGAGTGTGGTCACGTACATTAAGTAATAAATTTTATAGGGTATCCTCATCATTTTCAAAAAATATGGCTAAAGAAGATAACCAGTCATTTTATAATGAGAATAACCATGCTAGAACACTTAGAGACCACATGAATCCCACAAGAATATGTGCACCCTCATGCATAGTTTTCCCCTCTAATACATCTCATTTTAATTTTAAGTCAAACATTATTCAACTTTTACCTTGTTTTCATGACTTAGATTTGAAAAATCCATACTTGCATTTAAGGGAATTTGAGGAGGTCTGTAACACCTATAATGACTCAAATTGTAGCATGAACACCATTAGATTAAAACTTTTATCTTTTTTATTAAAAGATAAAGCTAAAAAATTGCTATAAAATTTAATATCAGGATCAATTTGTGCTTGCCTTGCCTTCTTTTAAGGAATGTCTCCATGAACAAGCCCATGCTTTAAACAGTTTTCAAAGGGCCAACCACAACCCATACTCCCAAACATACAACCCTGGTTGGAGGAATCACCCAAATTTCAGTTGGAAGAGTGACAATGCACAAACTTCACAACCACCGTTTCAAGCACACCATAATTTCCAAAATTCTTATGGATATGCACCTCCTTATGCTCCACCTCCTAGAAGAAATCTTGAGGAAACATTGCATGCATTCATTGAAAAGCAAGAGACAATCAATACTCAACTTGCTCAAAGCATGACAAATATTAAAGATACTATTACAAAATTGACATCTGCTCTCAGTTTCCAAGAGAAAAGTAAGTTTCCATCTCAACCACAATAAAATCTCAAGGGGCAATACAATGCAAATGTAAGTAGTTCTGAAAGTCATCACATTGATCAAGTTAAATCAGTCACTACTCTTCGCAGTGATAACGTTATTGAAAAACCCACTCTTGAACCTTATGAGAAAGATGATGAGTCAATCTCTAAGGGAAAAGAAGGGGTTGAATCTGAAAATTATTAAGAAAAGACTGATTCTCCGCTAACACATTCATTTCCTGTCAAGCCATGACCAAACAAAGGAAAGTCAATCACAATTCTGAAATTTATGAAATTTTCAAACAGGTAAGGATCAATATACCTTTGCTGGATGCTATTAAACAGGTTCCTTCCTATGCTAAATTTTTGAAAGATCTATGCACTGTGAAGAGGAAACTGAATGTGAAAAAGAAAGCCTTTTTAATTGAATAAGTAATTGCCATTCTTCAGAACAATAATGCTTTGAAATATAAAGACCCTGGTTGTCCTACAATTTCCTGCTTTATTGGAGAGCATAAAATTGAAAGAGCTTTACTTGATCTTGGTGCTAGTGTGAATTTACTTCCATATTCAGTTTTTCAGAGTCTTAATCTAGGTGAGTTAAAACCAACTTCTATATCTCTTTTACTTGCTGATAGATCTGTAAAAGTGCCTAGAGGAATAGTTGAAGATGTGTTAGTACAAGTCGATAAATTCATTTATCTTATGAATTTTATTGTCTTACACACAACCTATTGAAGCATGTAATTCATTTTCTATTATTTTAGGACGTTCATTTCTTAAAACTTCTAATACATTGATTAATTGTAGGGATAGACTAATGAAGCTATCATTTGGAAAGATGACATTGGAGATGAATATTTTCAACATTTGCAAGCAACCTAGAGATGATAATGAATTACAAGAAGTAGATCATATTAAGAAAATAGTTTATGATCAACTTGAATCTACTTTAAGTAAAAATGATTCGGATGAATTTGAAGATTTGTAAATGATTTATTCTCAGGAAGCAATCAAGGATGAAAAAGGCATCAAAAATATTGATGCAGACATTTTGTTAAGAGTGACAATAGATTCAACATCTGACATCATACCAATCAATGATTACTTTTCTAATGAATCCTTATTTTTTCTTAATCAAATACCTTGGTATGATAAAAACATCAATTTTCTTGCTTTAGGAGATTTGTCAGCTCATTGGAGTACCCAAGACAAAGGAAAAGTTTTGAACAAAGTAAAGAACTTTTATTGGGATGGCCCTAACTTATTCAAATATTGTCCTGATCAAATATTTTAAGGATGTATTCCTAACAATGAGGTAAGTAGTATCATTAAACTTTCTCATTTAGAAGCATGTGGGAGTCATTTCTTGTCAAAAAAGATAGTTGTGATAATCTTTCAAAATTTATTGTTTTTGTTGGATTTTTATTATTTTGTGGGTTTTTAAGCTCAGTGAAAATTATTAAAAAGTTGATACTGG
>NW_011500850.1:56237-56737 GCF_000495115.2 Populus euphratica | reverse complement strand
CTGTGTATCCTTATAGGGCCTTTGATATTGAGAATCCAAAGAATGATAATGTTTTTAAATCTCTCTCACCTCGGTTAAATGGCGAATAACGATACTCTATGACTCTTAAGTCGGTTCTTTTAGTTTTCCATGATAACTGATATTTGAGTATATATTTTTTCAATTCTTTATTTCTTTTTTTTTCTTTGCATCTCTTTTCCACTTCCCATTTTAAAAAATGGACACCACTTTTAAAAAATTAAAAAAGTATTTTCCTGTTTTGCCTCAAAATACGATTATAAAAATTTACCGAGCTAGATATACAAGATTGAGGTTGTTAATGAACCATGAAATTCCTGAAGAGATTCACTGGTTAATTGAAGCAAAGGTTTGATTATTAGGTGATTCCTCCAATTCCTTCATTTCACACATGCCTAGGACAGGTAAAAGCATTTTTGCAAAGAAATATTATGCAAAACAACTAAAAGTCTGTCATCGATATGCTAGATGGACTTGTAATG
>NW_011500850.1:53967-56227 GCF_000495115.2 Populus euphratica | reverse complement strand
CACAATGTCATTCTTTAGGAATGGTATCTGTAAACTGTGAAGATAAAATACAATTCGTTAAGGATGCCCGAGTAAGGAGTATTTAGATAATCTTCTATTAACTCTTGAGACGCATCCTAGTGGAGATGTGCATCGTGCTATTCATGATTTATGGCTGTATTTTCATAAAGAACATAATTGACTTAGTATTGAAAATCTGACTAAAAAAGACTATTTGTTAGTTTTTAAGAAAACTGGATGAGAAGCTCATCCCCAACCCATAGAGGACGTTTAAGCCGTTCTTGAACGTAAAACTAAGGGAAGGCATGAGGCATAGTCACAACTATGATTTTAGTCCTAGTTTGTAAAACTTTATGTCTTTTTGGTTTTGGTGTCTTTTGGTTTTATTATTATGTTTTGTTATTTCTTATTTTTGTTTTAGTGTGTTTCAGGGTTTGTCAGTGTTCGTTATTTCAGGTGATATCTTCTATACTCTATCTTTCTACCTTAGGACATTGAGGACAATGTTTCATTTTGGTAGGGGAGAGAGGGTAGTAGATGAAAAAAAAATTAATTAACTAATTACATTTTCTATTTCATAAAGCATGTGCAAAATGTTGTTGCTGGGATGGCAAAGTAAAGAAGATTTGTTGTTAAAATTAAAGTGACTCTTGAGACGCATCTTAGTAACCATTCTTAACAAGGTCTATTATAATACTTTCTGAAATATTCAGGTTTACAAACTCTCGTATTGTTACCGCTTAATTCTGCTCATATACTTATTTAACATGTATTTTTAAACCTTAATTTACACACACACACTTTAACATATGATTATGGGTTGCACATTAGATTATTATATTATTTATGTACTTTTGTTAAAGGTAATAACTAAGGGAAAGAGATAATAAATAATTTATTAAAAAAAACACAAAAAAAAATGATGATAATAAAAACGTAGATAAGTTTGGTTTTATAGCCTCCCTAACCTAAGCAATTAAGCCCGAAGGGGTGTTTTAACACCTAATACCCTAAAGTCAACTGACTTAGGATCTATTGGTCCAACACTTGTTACATTAGTTGAGGAGAAAAGCTTAAAGGAATCAAACATTGCACTATCTACGTATCAGTATCTGCAACCCGAGTTACTAAGCTCGTAGGGGTGTTTTAACACCTAATGCCCTAAAGCCAACTGGTCTGGGAGTCATTAGCAGAAAGCTCATTACATGGGCTAAAGATGTATCGTGTTTTAATTTATATGCATATATATTAAGACAAAAGGCAAAAAATAATAATAATCTCAACCTAAAAAAGTTAACTTTAAACATTAAAAAAAAATTGTTTTCTTTCAAAAAAAAACCCCATAACTATATGTTGATATGTCGGTGCAATCCAAACCGGAACACTGTTCGGTAATTGGGTCATATCTGGAGCTATAGATCTCAGATTTAGGTCTACTTTATATGGATGGAAAGGTAAGACAAAGGCTTACAACTTTCATGTGGAGGTCTGTTTTAAAAAGGTTGTTTTCAAGTCTAAATTATAGCAATAATGAAGAAGTCTGAATTTGTCCTGCAGCTCATATATTGTTTAGTGTTTGGCCTATATTTGAAGTTCTAGAAGTCCAAACGACCTTAATTTTTTTTCTTAGAAAGCTGATACTATTTTCTAGAACTTTCATGTTTTCAAGTGGTTTCAATTCTAATGGATGTTTTGGGCAGAGAAAAGAAGATAAGATTGTCACCAAGTCAAGAGTTGGTCACCCACTCATCAATTAGTCATCAAATAAATATTTTCTAATTTTGGCCTATAAAAGGAGGTATTTTCCATGCATTTAAGCATTTTGGTTTTCAGATCAAGATTGCATTCTCTCTTTGTATTTTTTGTAATGCTTAAGTTTTGTTTTCATTAATATCTTGTTTATGTCTTTCAAGTCATTTCTTTTACTAATGGTGTAAGAATAAGTATAGTGTAAACTCAACATGGACTTTAATGTTTGATACTAACATGTTTTATATTTGTTGTCTTGTTCACTTTTTAATACTTTGCTTATTAAATGACTAATCTAGATTTATGTTGTATAGCTTATACACTTGGTACAACATGGACTTTAATGTTTGATACTAACATGGCATTCATAGCTTATCTTGTTCACTCTTTAATACTTTGCTTGTTAAATGACTAATCTTGATTTATGTTGTATAACACTTGGTACAACAAATGCTTGGCACTTTCATAGCCCATAATGTATGGTATAACCGACACCTGAGCTACGAAAGGA
>NW_011500850.1:47199-53779 GCF_000495115.2 Populus euphratica | reverse complement strand
TATTTATAATTTATATAATTAACTTCTCTATGATTACATTAGAGATCCTCAGAGAATAACTTCATTAAATTGTAGTTCATTGATTAGTACTTAAAAGTGCATTCTCATTAAGGATTTATGTCATCATATTGCACCTAAAGTATCATTAAATTCCCTAACAAAAGCATGTTTTATATTAGCAAGTCTAAAAATATAATATACCTTTAATTCATGGTAAATGTTCATCATAAATGCAGGTTTATCAAATAAATAAAAGGATTGATTGATGAGTTTAAGTATTGAAATTGAAAGGACAAAGAAAGGGCCAAACTTAGAAAAATGTTGCTAGTGCAGTCCAAATTCGAACATCATTCAGTAATTAGATCATATCTAGAGTTGTAGATATCGGATTTAGGTCTACTTTATATGGATGGAAAGGTAAGACATAGGCCTACAACTTTCATATGGAGCCCAAGATCTAAAAACGCCATTATCAAGTCCAAATTGTAGCAACAACAAAGAAACCCGAATCTGTCTTCCAGCCCGAGCACTGTTCGATATTTTGGCCATATCTGGAGTTCTAGAAGTCCAAATGAGCTGAAGTTTTTACACATTGAGACAATTGCCCACAACTTTCATAATCAAAGGGCTCTAATTCTGATGTTATAAATGATGTTTTGGCCAGCCAACAATATCAATAATTAGCCTATAATATAAAAAAAAAACAGCAGCAACCAATGTCAAAAACCAGCCACCAAATCAATGGATGCCCACCAATTCTTCAATCAATCAATAGTTCTGAAACTTAGCCTATAAAAGGAGGCATTGTCCATGTATTTAGTCATATATTAATTTTCAGATCAAAGTTATCTTCTTGATTTCTCTCTACATCTTTGTAATGTTCAAGTTTTCTTTCATGCTATAGTAATCTCTTATTTATGCTCTTTCATTTCCTTTCCTATACTTAGTTAGCTTATATTATGTTTATGTTCTTATATTGTTTATTTGTGTTTTTCTCCTTCTTAATGTTTAGCTAAGTTAATTATGTCAAGGTGAAAAGGTTTCTCTAATGGTGTTAGAATAGGTATAATATAAACTCAACATGAGCTTTAAATGTTTATATCCAAGAAAGATTGTTATTAACATGTTTTATCTTTTTATCTTACTAATTCTTAATACCTTGCTTATTAAATGTTTAATTTAGATTTGTGTTGTATAATATTTGGTACATCAAATGCTTGATCCTTCATAGTTTTCGGCCGACATCGTTATTATGATTGGAACTTGATTTGTTGTTAACATAAACTAGCAACATGAATGCTTGATGATATTTATAAGTATGGTATTACTTATATAAGATAATTAATATGATCATGTTAGTAATTTATAATGAGCTAATAACGAGAAATCATCCGATTAGAACCTCCTTTGTGTGTGGTTTCTAGTTGAGTAATAAAAAGAGTTTATATTATATTTATTTGAAATACCTTAATAAATCCTCTAACTTTGACATATGTTTTATTATTGTTTAATCCTTACATCAATATCACATCCCAAAACTTTCTTCAACTCCTTTTCTGTTATTATTCTCTTCAAATCTTTTTCTTTATTTGTAATTTATATAATTCACCTCCCTATGGTTCGACCCCAGTCTTGCTGGGTTATTCTATTTTAACACTCCTACACTTGGGATAAGACATCAACTCTTTGATCTTATCAGAAGACATCAATCTTTTGGTCGTGTCAACGAACTAATAACCAAGATAATTGGATTGATCAGTTTACTTAAGGGAAACTAATAGCGTCAATGTGACTGAATGCCTAAATGATTAATTGACTAATTTTCTCAGAATGAGTTAATGTGGCAATAAGACTAACTTAATGGGATTATAGTTTAATTAGTTCCCATAAATAGGGTTAAAGGTTTCATTGAATTGACTTCCTTATGAAAAGTCAGATGATCAAAGTGTCAATTGAAAAGGAAGGAGATATGTTTTTTAGATATTAAGAATTTGTACAAGATTGATCAATTGTTTATGAGTTTGTTGGTAGATGATAACAATGTAATAGACATTAGAATTACGGTATTGCTCACGATAACAGAAGTTAAAAGAATAGGTTGATAAGGAAAAACAATGGATGGAAGAACTTAGATGTTTTAAGAAAATACATATCTAGTTCTAAAAAAAGTCAAAAGAAAAAATTAGAGTTAGTGGAGAATGGTATATTAAGGGATTAGTTCAATAGATGAACAGGAAAGTCTATAGGAAAGAGATCTCCGAAAATAGTTAAATAATAGAAATAGAAACCAAGTTAATAAATACAACTTCAAAGTACTAAAGGTTACTTGAATAAAGTAATTATAAATATATGTGGCCGGAGTTAAAAAATTATTTTGGTAGCTCATTAGAGGTTGATTTAATGATAGTTAATAATCTAATTGTAATAGAATATTGGCTAATTTGGTAGTAGGGTTAATAGTGATTTAAGTTTATTTCGACAATATGTTTGAGTCCAAAAAAAAGGTTATTTGATTAAGCATTAAATGAATTTCAAGACTATCTATAAGATAGCTTTGGGGCATTATTCAATGGCTATTTTTATAATGTAATGTATAAAGTTTAGAGTTGTCTTTGGAACCATATTGAAGGTGTGTCAAAAGGGTTGTTTGATTTATTAGTAAAAGAACTAATGACCATTTTAGGGGTTATTGGGTAATAAAAGTACAATAATTTAAGGAATTGTTGAATTAGTTTTAGGTTATTGTGTTGACAAATAAGAAATGGATCTAAGATTAAAAAAATACATGTAAATCATGTGATAAATATTCCATGGTTAATGGGTATAGCTAATTACTTGGAATTCTAATTAAAATTGTTGATAATTGTAAGATCACACATAAGATGGTACCTATTCTCTAGGGAACTATATAATGCATATCTATAGGAGAGATTTATTTCCATCTTAACATGATGATAAAAGATAATGTCACAAAAAAATAATACAGGTAATGATCCTTTAAAAAGGGATCCAAAAGGTATGTTTTAGAATGACCATATAAGTATGAGGTGTGATTTCATGAATGAAGTTACACCTTCGAATTGTCTTGGATATAAAAACATACAACATGTATGTATAATCTATTGATGTTAGTGTTAAGATAAGGAAATAAAGGATCAAGTAAAGAACTTGTACTAAAGAAAGGTTTAATGACCTTATGCAAACTATGAATGAAGGGATGTTTGATATATATGTTTAGAGTGATTAAGAGAATGTTATAACGTATTGTATGGTATCTTATATAAAGTATAGTTGGGTAAATTACCCAACATTTCTTGTTAAAGGGTATTGAAGTAAAGGAAATAGGTTGATGTATGAGAAAATGATTATATAATTGTATATAAGTATTGAACTTAGAATGATGAAGTAAATAAATGTGTATTTAATATCAAGTGATTTATAACATTGCATACTTATATCGTAAATATATTTGATTTCAGGTGCTTCTTAAATTTGAGCAAATCATTAGATTTCATATAGTTTTTTTTAGATAAGAAACGATAATGTAATTAGAGATTTATTAGATTTTTTTTATTATATAACAGGATGTCGACCCTTTTATGATGCAAACAACATGAGTATTAAAAATGCAAGTGACTTAGCTCTTGCTTTTATTTACTATGTTGTAAATTAGCTTTCAACTTGAGTATATTAAATTAACTATAAATACAAATATATTATAATGATTTTTATATACATAATTGTTTATGTTGTTTACTGCAAAGTTAATGATCTGCTTGGTGTATGAATTATAATAGATAATTTGATGGAGTAGAAGAGGTCTACTATTGACTTGTGTTGTGAATTGATAAACTCTCTGAATTGATAAGCTCTAGGATGATCAAAGAATATGTGTTTTTAATGATAATATGTATGCAAAAGTTGATAACTTGAGAATTTCTGTATTTAAGAAAAACTTTGTCAAAATTTCAGCATAAGCATTATTAATATATTAAATATAAAAACTATGAAACTAGTAAGTTTGAAAGATTATGAGACTATTATAGACTATATATGTATAAAAGAATTACCTTGTTTCCCTGAGTTCAAGGCTCAAATCTTTTTTTTTACATTAGAATTTACAAGTTGTTACAACACGAGTCATGGACTTGCTTGGAATTAATGATTTTTTAAAAAAAAAACAATTACCTTTCATTTAATTATACAACATTAAAGATAGACATTTGCAAAAAACAATCAAATAAAATTAAAGATAAAAAACAAAAAAAAATATTTTTATTGAATTTAAATTTAAATAAAAGGGATACATATTCAAAGGTTAAAAAATGATTAGGCACTTAAGATGTTTTTTCACCTCAAAAACCTTATAAAAATTTAATTTTAGGATCAAATCTGAAAGAACATATGTGCAAGGATAAAATTGAAAAGAAAAAAAGTTTAGTGACTAAAATAAAAATAGGGTTAAAGCACTTAAAAATACAAAGCACTCTTTCAGCAAATAGTGTTTTGTTAATGGATCTAAAATGATTACTCTATAAGATTTAGTTTTTTTCTTAACATTTTGTTCAAGAATTATAGTAAATGTATACATCTTATATGTTCTTTCTCATGTTAAGCACACATGCATGTCATATATAAAGTAAATATCTCTTTTTTGTATGGAAGTATATTGAGATTTGCTTGGTCTTTTGTAGTTAAAATCCAATTGACACTCTTAACAAAGCCTTTAAGAGAGAACAAATACCCAAATTTTAACATATATATATATATAAGAATAACTATCTCTTTTATCACTCGTAACGAGCACCTTAGGTTTTCTTATGTATCCTCTCAATACCCCTAGAGATATGAGTTAAATACCCACTATTGAGCCTACAAGATACCTTAGCTAACTTAGATATGGTAACCTTTCTAGGATTTAAATCATTGGATTATCCTCCAAATTGCCATAACGGAGCCCAAACAGGACTCGTGATTAGTACTTAAAAGTGTATTTTTATCAAGGTTTTATATCATCATTTTGCACTTGAAGTATCAATAACTCCTTAACTAAAACATGTTTTATAATAATATATCTAATAACATAAGATACCTTTAATTTATGGTAAATATTTATTTTAAATGCAGGCCTATCACATAAATGAAAGGATTGATTGATGACTTGAAGAACTTAAATTGCAAGGATAAAGAGATGGCCAAACTTAGAAAAGAGATGTCGGTGCAATCCAAACCGGAACACTGTTCGGTAATTGGGTCATATCTGGAGCTATAGATCTCAGATTTAGGTCCAATTTATATGGATGGAAAGGTAAGACATAGGCCTACAACTTTCATATGGAGCCCAAGATCTAAAAAGGCCATTATCAAGTCCAAATAGTAGCAACAACAAAGAAGCCCAAATCTGTCTTCCAGCCCGAGCACTATTCGGTATTTTGGCCATATCTGGAGTTCTAGAAGTCCAAATGAGCTGAATTTTTTACACAAGAAAGCTGAGACAATTGCCTACAACTTTCATGTTTGCAACTGGCTCCAGTTTTGACGTTATCAATGACGTTTTGGGCAGACAAGAGAAGATAAGGATTGTCACCAAGTCAAAAGTTGGTCACCCACTTATCAATTAGTCATCAAATCAATAGTTCCCAATTTTGGCCTATAAAAGGAGGCATTTGCCATGCATTTAGGCATCTTGGTTTCCAGATCAAGATCATGCTCTTCCTTTCTCTCTTTGTATTTTTTATGCTTTGTTTTCATTAATATTAAGTTTATGCCTTTCATTTCCTTTCCTTTACTTAGTTAACTTTTATGTTCTTATTTTGTTTATCTATTTTGCTTTCTTTCATTATGTCTAGCTAAGTTAATTATGTCAAGGTGAAAAGGTTACACTAATGGTGTAAGAATAAGTATAATGTAAACTTAATATGGACTTTAATGTTTGATACTAACATGTTTTATATTTGTTATCTTGTTCACTCTTTAATACTTTGCTTGTTAAATGACTAATCTTGATTTATGTTGTATAACACTTGGTACAACAAATGCTTGGCACTTTCATAGCCCATAATGTATGGTATAACCGACACCTGAGCTATGAAAGGAACTTGATTTATTGTTAACATAAGTTATAATCATGAATGCTTGACGAGATTTACAAGTATTAGCATTAATTGAATAAGATGACTAATGTAATCATGTTAACAATATATAATCTGATTGGAACCTCCTTTGTGTGTGGTTTCCAATTCAATAATAAGAGTTTATACTATACTTGTTTGATATACCATTAGTGGAACCTCTAACCTTGACATTTGTTATTATCATTGTTTAATCGTTACATTAATATTCCATCTCAAAGTTCTCATCTTCTTCTTCTTCTTCTCCTTCTTTTTCTTTATTATTATTATTATTATTATTATTATTATTATTATTATTAGTACTACTACTACTACTACTACTACTACTACTACTACTACTACTACTACTACTACTACTACTACTACTACTACTACTACTACTACTACTACTACTACTACTACTACTACTACTACTACTACTACTACTACTACTACTACTACTACTACTA
>NW_011500850.1:33380-46248 GCF_000495115.2 Populus euphratica | reverse complement strand
TATTGCTTTGACACTCCTGCACTTGGGAGAAGACATCAATCTTTTAGTCGTGTCAACTCCTACTATTAGTAACGAAGTCATTAGCCTTCATTGCCACATCACCCATCTTTTCACTATATTATGGGATTCTAAGCAAAAACCTCATGTCACTCTCCTACTCACAACAAACCCTTTAGACAATCTTACCTAGCCTATTATAATGATTTGATCAAACCCTAATATAAAAAAAAATAAAACAAAAGAAGTTAAATTCATATATTGGAGCATTCCTTGATCAAAAACCTGTGAAACAAATAGCTTATACCTTTTTTTTAATAGTAATTGTACCTTAAAGGTGGAAAGAAAAATTATTATGAAAGTAAAATAAAAAAGGAGAACACTTAAAAATCTTATATAAAGATAGTGCCTCATTAAACGAGGCTTGGTGTTTTATTTTAGTTAAAACTATATATGTAATGTAGTGAAATATCATGGATGGGTTTGAAATTCAAGAATGTATTGACTCAGTGATCCCTTTTCCTAAAGATTCATTCGATCTACCCCTAGAATCACACATGCTAGGTCATCAAAGCTTCTTTTTTTTACATTAGAAATTATAGGTTATTTCAACTTGAGTCATGGAATTGCTTGGAATTAATAAATTTTTAAAAAATCTATCTTTCATTTAACTATATAACATTAAAAAATACTTTTATTGAATATAAATTTAAATAAAAAAGGATAAACATTTAAAGGCTAAAAAATGGTTAGGCACTTAGGATAAACATTACTCGGACAAGAGTGATAAGATACTACTATTAGGAGAAAAATCAACATTTAATGATCAAATCTTCCTATCACTCCATTCATGAAGGTTTAAGACGGGGCGCCAACAAACAAATTGGGTCTTAAAATAAACAAATTTGTGTTTTTACTAAGTCTGACCAATAAGACCAAGATAATAAGTTTTGAAGGAATCCAACTATAAAGGGTAGGCCTATGACTCATCTTGGAAGCAGGCGATATAAACCCCAACTTCGAGGGAAAAACACATGTGGTAATTGGAAAGCTCCCTTAGAAGAAGTCTCATTTAGGTTTAGGATTCATATTAGACTTCGATTCACACAATAGGTTCTAGATTTATATTCTCAAGTCTTTGATGGTTCTGTTGCGATGTCGCGGTCACACAAATTAATTACCCTTACACTTAAATCACACAAGATAGTATAGAGCAAGCAAGGGATCCATCCCACGACGAAGATTTAGTTCAGATTTTTATGCTATACGTTATGCAATTGGGGGGTTTTGATTTGTGATAATCTAAAATATGGAAGAAATTAAACTAGTGAACACAATCAATTAAAACTGAAATTTATCAAGAAAACAAACCTTGGTCACAAGCACACATCCACCTACAGAAATCAGAACCGATCCTTGAAACGAAACTCCAGTTTATATTCTGAATTTTTATCTTTTCTTAACTTTGGTTAATTAACGGATCCGCCGTATAACTAGCCCTAACCAACAAATAATCACAGTGTCCGCACTAATGATTTAATCTAATGGCAGCCTTAAGATCTAGATAAATTCATTAATCTTAACAACCAAGTTGTCTGCTTGTGTTGCTTTGATCGAATGTTTTCCCTAAGTTTAATAACGTAGTTCCGCCACAATTATCAAGCTTAGTTGCTTCACAAGTTTATATACCCTAACTCCGGTTCTGATATCAAACTTAGCAATAGATTGTTCACAATAATAACTTAGAGTCCGCTCTAGCAATTATCAACAACAATCATAGAAAACATGCATAGGAAAACAATCATACTCATTCATAATACAAACTGAAAATAAATGAAGAATAAATCTCACAGTTCTTGAAATCTGAAAGTTTCTGCGTCCTTGCAACCAAGAAAAGAGCTTAGCCTTGCATATCTATTGAACAACTACTCCTAAAGATAAAAGAAAGCATTATTTCTAGTATGTAGAGAGGAGAGTTTGTGTTTCTTCACTTCTAGTTGCTACCACCTTTCTTTGATTCTATTGCACTCCCTCCTCCTCTTTCTTGGCTCTCTTGATGTCTATATATAGGCTTCAATGGCAGCTCCTCTTGCTTCTTTATCAACAATGGTGGCTGCCAAACTTGCCAAACTTTGACATTAGTAGTCACCACAAACAACCCACCATTGTAGCCTCCTTCTTTGACAATGGCAGCATTCCAACTTGCAGCTGGTTTGTGGTTGGTGATTTGAGGTTGGTGGATTGAGGTTGGTGGCTACTTTTCTTGACCTTCTAGATTGATTTACTAGAGGGGCTAAATTGCTGAAATTATAACTTGGATGATAGTTTAGAAGCTTCGAAACATAATTTGGACTCATTTCTTCACGAAACCTGATTGCTGGCAGAATTCAGTTGTCATCTTTGAAAAATCATATCGCCCTCATCTGACATCGTTTTTGGCTGAAAATTGGAGCGTTTCTAGACCTTTGAGTCATGAATCCAACAAAATTGAGTTTGCATCAATTGGACTTCTATAGCTCCAGATATGGAATTTTGAATGGACAAAGGTCAACAGTGGCAGAATACGAGATTTGACTTTGAAGGATGTGATTTCCATGATCTTCCTCTTTGTATTTTTCTTGCATTACATTTCCAGAAAGGTATGGATGTTAGCTTTTTAGAGCCACTGGAATCACTTCATTTTGATCTCTAGAACTCACACTCTGCACAAAACATCGACTGAACGTCAAATCTGCCAATTATCTCCAATTTACTCCTTTTTGCATTTTTCATCCAAAAGTGCCTTCAAAACATAAAACAAAGAATATCAAGGCATTTTACATATAAAACATGGACAAAACATTAGGTAAAAGTGGGTGAAACTATCGAATAATATGGTTACATCAAATACCCCCACACTTAGCTCTTGCTCGTCCTCGAGAAAGGATAAATAAAATTAAATTGAAAATAACTATGATCAATCTCTTAATCTCCCATCAATGTCCAAGAGTACAAGCATTATTAATAAGAATATAATAAAACAAGATAGAAAAACATAAATGTTCATGAATTTATTTACATGCAAACTTCAAAACTCAATCAATTGTCGGGATTTAAATGAAATCTATATCATGCCAAAGTGATAGGTCCTCTCATTGATATACACTCCAACACTCATGTGTTTAGGGTTTATGTGTCTAAATCTCTCAAATTCAATCAAAGAGTATGTTCTACCATAAGCTTGCTTTTCAATCTCATCTCCATTATTAATATATTACAAACAATGCATGAATCAAAAGGTCTTATTTTCCGGTTGTAATTGGGCTAAGGTTAAGGTGAGGTAAAAGAGAGTAAAAGAAAAGGTTCAAATCAAAGAAAGTAGAGCATTCCGAAAAATGATATTTCAAACAAGATATTCCATCAAAGCTCATAAATTTTTCATCTTTAATCACCAATGCTTAACTGTTTTTGTTTTTAAGCATAAAATCTTAAGAACATAAAGGAACATTTTTTCTTCTTCTTTTTTTTCTTTTTTGTTTTTTTGTAATTTTGCCCATCTTTTCATCAAGCATCACTTCTTCTGTCTTTTCACATAATTTCCAACCATAATTCCATGAAATATCACAAGTATATGCTCTACTAATCCTTGGCCAGGGGAAAAGGAAAACATATATAAAGTTAAGGCTTATACATGGATAAAGAAAAGATAAATAAGCTCAAAAGGGGCTCACTAAGGATAATATGCTTTAGGTTGGCTTTTTGGTTCAAGTGATTGAAATTCCTAATGCCTTTATCATCTTCATGTATATTTGTAATGGAATATAATCTCAATAAGATATGAAGCAAGTTCTAGAGATACATATCATTGAAAGAATGCACACTCAAAGAATATAATGTGGAAGGCTCAAAAGCTTGCATTGGTATAACACTATAAAGTCAACATGACATATTCTCAAAGTCAATCCTTAAATCAATTAAACCTTAAAATTTGCATGCATACTACTTCATTTGATTTATATCTTCATCTAACTCAATTAATTCTCATACATAATACTCATATGCTCAAAAATCAATAGGAGTTAAAAAGATCAAACACAATTTTTTTTTTAAAGAACAACAAAGAAAACTAAAATAAGAAAATAAAAATTCTCCCAATACCCCCACACTTAAAACACAACATTGTCCTCAATGTTGAAATAAAAGCAAAGGAATATAAGAGAATGACATAAAATAAATTAAAATGCGAAAAGATAAAAGATAAGGAAAAAGAAAGCAAATCTAATTTTTCTTTTTGTGTGCTGGGATGCCTCCCAGTAAGCGCTTTTGTTTTATGTCATTGGCTTGACATGTGGCATGCTCATTCTTCATAGATTGGTTCAGCTAACTCTACAGAAGCGGTGAGTTCTGCCGTCCAACCTTCATAGAAAGGTTTCAAACGATGTCCATTGACCTTGAGTACTTTGCTGGTTTCTAAACTTGTAATTTCAACTGCACCATAAGGAAAAATATTAGAAACAACAAAGGGTCCAATCCAACGAGAGCGCAATTTTCCAGGAAAAAGTTTTAAACGCGAATGATAAAGAAGGACTTTGTCTCCAACATGAAATTCCTTTCTTGTAAGCATTCGGTCATGAAGATTCTTAGTCTTTTCTTTGTAAATTTTTGCATTCTCGTAAGCATCATTTCGAATTTCTTCCAACTCTTGCAGTTGCAATTTTCTTGCAATCCCAGCAGCATCATAATCCATGTTGCATTGTTTAATGGCCCAAAAAGCTTTGTGTTCAAGCTCCACCGGTAGATGACATGCTTTCCCATAAATCATTCTATAAGGTGACATTCCTATAGGTGATTTATAAGCAGTCCTATAAGCCCAAAGTGCATCTCCAAGGCGTAGACTCCAATCTCGTCGGTTAGGTTGCACTGTTTTCTCCAAAATGGACTTGATTTCTCGATTGGAAATTTCAGCTTGGCCATTCGTTTGCGGATGATATGCTGTGGATGTTCGATGAGTCACATGATATTTGCGTAGCAATGCTTCCATGGAACGATTGCAGAAATGAGTGCCACGATCACTGATGATAGCTTTAGGGATGCCAAACCTATCAAATATGTGAGTCCTGACAAAATCTAAAACAACCTTAGCATCGTTAGTTCGTGTGGCTTTCGCCTCAATCCATTTGGACACATAATCAACAGCAAGAAGAATATAAAGATTTCCAAAAGAAGAAGGAAATGGACCCATAAAGTCAATACCCCAAACATCAAAAATTTCACTTACAAGAATATTTGTTAAAGGCATTTGATTTTTATGAGTGATATTACCTGTTCTTTGGCATTTTTCACATGATTTGCAGAAGTGATATGCATCTTTAAAAATAGAAGGCCAATAGAAACCACTTTGAAGTACCTTGTGGGCTGTTCTTTTTGCTCCAAAATGCCCACCACAAGAATGAGAATGACAAAAAGTGAGAATAGAATGAAATTCATCCTGTGGTACACATCTCCTTACTACTTGATCCACACAAAATTTCCACAAGTAAGGAGTATCCCAAAAATAATATTTAGCATCAGCTCGTAACTTGTCCTTTTGGGATGTAGACAAACCTGGAGGGAATTCTTTAGTGACTAAATAGTTCACCAAATCAGCATACCATGGTCTTGTAGAGGAGTGCAACATATACTGTTAGCAGTTTTCAAGAATGGTCTCCTAAACAATATAGGAGTGCTGGTTAATAAATCACAAGAATCATGTTCCATATCAAGAATATAAAAATCACATGGAATAACCAAACTATCAATCTTGACTAGAACATCTTCTATCACACCAAGTGGGTAAACAAAACTACGATCTGCAAGTTGTATTACAATGCTAGTTTTATTCAAAGGTTCCAGACTAAGAGAATCATAAACATGTTTAGGCATAACACTAATGGATGCACCTAAATCACATAAAGCTCTTTTAAAACTAGCATTACCAATAACACATGGGATAGTAAACGCACCTGGGTCTTTTTGCTTTAAAGGCATATTCTTTTGAACAATAGCAGACACAACTTCACCCATACTTACCATTTCATGACCTTTCAATTTGAAAGCTCTCTTGGTAGTACACAACTCCTTCAAAAATTTGGCATACTTGGGAATTTGCTTGATAGCATCAAGCAAAGGAATGTTGAGTTCTACTTTCTTGAAAACCTCTAAAATTTCTTTTTCTTTGTCCTCTTTCTTTGACCTAGAAGAACTCACAGGAAAGGGTGGAATTGCTTTAAAACTAGAATTCATTGAGTGAGGAGTTACCTTTGGAGTGTTGGTCGTTGTTTCAGTTTGGAAAGGAGAAGGATGTTTCTTCTTTGTACTTAATTCAGTTTCTATCTCTTCTTCTTCCTCCATCTCAATCTCTTTCGACCTTTTCTCTTCAAGTTCTTTCCCATTTCTCAGCATGATCGCACTAACATTCTCTTTTGGATTCAATGCCTGGGAAGGCAATTTTCCATTCATTTATGCCTCCAATTTCCTTACACTTGAAGCTACTTACCCCATTTGCTTCTCCAAGTTGTGAATACTTGACCTTGTTTCCTGTTGAAAAGACATGACATTTTGTTGCAAGGTAACAGTATTAGAAGCCAAAGTTTTCATCATCTCACGAAGATCATCATTGGATGACGACCCAGTAACATTGGAGTTTGTGAATGGAGGGGGTTGTCTTGCTTGATAATTCTGTTGGGGCTGAAATCCATGGGGATGGAATTGTCGGCCTTGATTGCCTTGTTGGGATGGGTTGCCATAGCGTAAGTTGGGATGATCTCTCCATCCGGGATTGTACGTGTTGGAAAAGGGATCATATTTACGCTGGAGCTGTCCGTTGAATGCTCCATCAATTGCATGAGCTTGTTCAATATAATCTTCTTGCATTGTTGGGCACATATCCGAAGCATGTCCTTGTAAGGAGCATATGCTACAAACTTTCACCTGCTGCACATTTCCACAAGCCAAAGAACGCACAAGAGAAGTAAGATCATTAACTTTATTCTCAATGTTAGAAATACTTACCTCATTTACTCGTTTGTTGGAGAAGTCTCCACGAGTGCCAAACTGTTTTGAGTTGGCTGCCATGTTTGAGATCAATTGGCGTGCAGCCTCGGGTGTCTTATCCACCAATGCGCCTCCACTTGCAGCATCAATGATACTACGGTCAGTAGGCATTAATCCTTCATAGAAATATTGAATGAGCAACTGATCGGGTATTTGATGATGAGGACATTGAATGCACAGTTGCTCAAATCTTTCCCAATACTCAGAGAGTGTCTCTCCATGAGATTGCCGAATCCCACATATTTCTTTCCTTATGTTGGCAACTCGAGATGCTGGGAAATACTTCTCAAGGAAAATCTTCTTCATGGCATTCCAAGTTCCAATAGATCCTGGGAGAATAGAGAAAAGCCATGCCTTTGCTGCCCCTTTTAAAGAGAAAGGGAAAGCTTTCAACTTAACCTGTTCTTCATCAACTCCATTCGGTTTCATGCCAACACAAACCATATGGAACTCCTTGAGATGAGTATGTGGATCTTCTCCTGCAAGACCATTAAATGTTGGTAACAAATGTATAAAACCAGATTTGAGCTCAAAGTTTACATTATTGTCAATGTTTATGCATAGTGGCTGATTTTCCACATTAGGAGCAGCAAGCTCCTTGAGTGTTTGTTGTCTTGCAATAGCCATGGTGTTGAGGCGAGCTTCCTTTCTTAACCTGCGTAAAGTGCTTTCTATTTCAAAATCAACCTGCACTTGAATTTGATTAGTAGAACGGGTCACAGGCATCAATTGCTAAGAAAATTCAAAAGAAAGAAACCACACAAGAGACGAAAAATAATGCAAATTATATGAAAATCCAACGCTAGGAAACTAAAATTGCCTAAAAACCTTAGATAACAGAGGAATTTGGCCTCGAAATGGTAAGGTTAGTGGTTTACCACTAGTCTTGTTCAAAACGTCATTTCCCTTCAGAAAACAAAAGGTCGAACCTTAATTCCACAAACAAATCTGTTTTGAACAGTACCGTTGCGGCAAGTGAACAGTACCGCCGCAAGCAAAAAACTTTTTTTTTGTTTTTTTTTTCTGAATAATAATAAATAATAATCACAGCAAATAAAAATAACAGTACAAGCACAAGAATTAACTAAAATTACTTCCCCGGCAACGGCGCCAAAATTTGTTGCGATGTCGCGGTCGCACAAATTAATTACCCTTACACTTAAATCACACAAGATAGTATAGAGCAAGCAAGGGATCGATCCCACGAGGAAGATTTAGTTTAGATTTTTATGCTATACGTTATGCAATTGGGGGGTTTTGATTTGTGATAATCTAAACTATGGAAGAAATTAAACTAGTGAACACAATCAATTAAAACTGAAATTTATCAAGAAAACAAACCTTGGTCACAAGCACACATCCACCTACAGAAATCAGAACCGATCCTTGAAACGAAACTCCAGTTTATATTCTGAATTTTTATCTTTTCTTAACTTTGGTTAATTAACGGATCCGCCGTATAACTAGCCCTAACCAACAAATAATCACAGTGTCCGCACTAATGATTTAATCTAATGGCAGCCTTAAGATCTAGATAAATTCATTAATCTTAACAACCAAGTTGTCTGCTTGTGTTGCTTTGATCGAATGTTTTCCCTAAGTTTAATAACGTAGTTCCGCCACAATTATCAAGCTTAGTTGCTTCACAAGTTTATATACCCTAACTCCGGTTTTGATACCAAACTTAGCAATAGATTGTTCACAATAATAACTTAGAGTCCGCTCTAGCAATTATCAACAACAATCATAGAAAACATGCATAGGAAAACAATCATACTCATTCATAATACAAACTGAAAATAAATGAAGAATAAATCTCACAGTTCTTGAAATCTGAAAGTTTCTGCGTCCTTGCAACCAAGAAAAGAGCTTAGCCTTGCATATCTATTGAACAACTACTCCTAAAGATAAAAGAAAGCATTATTTCTAGTATGTAGAGAGGAGAGTTTGTGTTTCTTCACTTCTAGTTGCTACCACCTTTCTTTGATTCTATTGCACTCCCTCCTCCTCTTTCTTGGCTCTCTTGATGTCTATATATAGGCTTCAATGGCAGCTCCTCTTGCTTCTTTATCAACAATGGTGGCTGCCAAACTTGCCAAACTTTGACATTAGTAGTCACCACAAACAACCCACCATTGTAGCCTCCTTCTTTGACAATGGCAGCATTCCAACTTGCAGCTGGTTTGTGGTTGGTGATTTGAGGTTGGTGGATTGAGGTTGGTGGCTACTTTTCTTGACCTTCTAGATTGATTTACTAGAGGGGCTAAATTGCTGAAATTATAACTTGGATGATAGTTTAGAAGCTTCGAAACATAATTTGGACTCATTTCTTCACGAAACCTGATTGCTGGCAGAATTCAGTTGTCATCTTTGAAAAATCATATCGCCCTCATCTGACATCGTTTTTGGCTGAAAATTGGAGCGTTTCTAGACCTTTGAGTCATGAATCCAACAAAATTGAGTTTGCATCAATTGGACTTCTATAGCTCCAGATATGGAATTTTGAATGGACAAAGGTCAACAGTGGCAGAATACGAGATTTGACTTTGAAGGATGTGATTTCCATGATCTTCCTCTTTGTATTTTTCTTGCATTACATTTCCAGAAAGGTATGGATGTTAGCTTTTTAGAGCCACTGGAATCACTTCATTTTGATCTCTAGAAATCACGCTCTGCACAAAACATCGACTGAACATCAAATCTGCCAATTATCTCCAATTTACTTCTTTTTGCATTTTTCATCCAAAAGTGCCTTCAAAACATAAAACAAAGAATATCAAGGCATTTTACATATAAAACATGGACAAAACATTAGGTAAATGTGGGTGAAACAATCGAATAATATGGTTACATCAGGTTCATCATGTTGAAATAAGACCTCTTCTAGTACATGGGTCACACTTAGTGTTTCTTTTTTTAGTATATGATGGAAATCAAAGGAGGCATCGAAAATTCCTTAATTTTTTCATAAGTAATCACATTAAGGGATAATCATAATTAACAAAATAGAGAATTTCTAAAAACTAGGATAATAATCATATAAATTGGTCTAGCCTTTAAAAAATTATTTTCTTGCTTAAATGATATGAGACACCTCCTCCTTCACTTTGAAGGAGACTTGAAATCACATATCATAGTAGGACATAATCGATATAAAAAGCTAAAAACTTAAAATAAATAAGGCTAGAATTTATTTATTTTTCTTTAAGCTTTCTCATAATCTCCATGCTTTGAATGTCTTTTAGCACACACTCCATACTTCATAAAGGTTTTTCACTATTTCATTCAAATTAACTTAACCATCAAAAGATCTTTTGAGTCTACTAGAAAACTTGTTTTCAAATAACCTTAGAAGCTTCTATGGTTCATGACCATAATCCATTTTGACCTAAAAGTCTAAGAGACTCTAAGATGAGAATAGAATGGTGCTTCTTTAATAGCCACATCTCATCATTCTTGCCAAGCCTAATGGCTTATGATCACAATCCATTATAGCCTATAAAATCCAAGAGACCTCAAGATGAGAAGATGTTGTCTTGTCAATAAGTAGCTTTTATTGTTTTTTGTTAGTGACGCATGTCACATAGTGATGTCAAATGGCAACGCTAAAAGTGCATCTTGAGAGGTGGTATTATAAGGGAAGGGTTTTAGGTTTAATCATAAAATTATGATTAAGGTTCACAAGTTGTCACTTAGTATTAAAGTTACTAAGAAACCTATGGTCTGCGAGAGTATAAGTAAGGGACTGGTTGTGCAAAGGTAAGACACAGCATCCCCAATGCACCCTACCTAAGATAAGTTGTATTATTGTTTGAATTTTTTAGGTCAAATTTCTATTTGTTGGTTTTTTTTAAGGTCTAAGGCATATCATTATTTATGAAGAAGTCTCTACCTTATTGAGTTGAATCTTAACTATTCTAAGGGATAAATTTTAGCATCACATTTATGTCTTTGTAAATTTAATATCTGAGCTCTATTGTGAATTTTTACACCCTCGAATATTAAATTCCACTTCTAAACCTTAATATAAAATGAACAAAATGAGAGGTAAAGGGTTTGATATTTTGGCTAAATTCTAATGGATAAGAATAAATTGTTTACAATATAATTTCATTTTATTTTATTTTATTTTTGTATTTTTAAAACATGAGAAAGATGCAATTTAAAATATATATATATATATATATATATATATATATATGCTTGGAGAACTTTTAAGATCTAACCGTATGGATGAAAACTAAATATTTTTGCCTTTTGTTTTTGTTTTTGTTTTTGTTTTTTGAAATGCAAAATTAATTTAAAAGTTTTGAGATTTTTTTGGATTTTCAAAAAAAAATAGAAATGGTTTGGAGAAACCGAGTATTTTAATATTGAATCTATATCTTACAGTATAAATAGACAGCCTAATATTATACAAAATTGGTAGAAAAACATGTGAAAAAATCACAATTTTTTTTAAGAAGTTTTCAAAAATTGATTTTTTTTATTTTTTAATATTATATATTATTATTAGTATATCAGGCTAGGCTGATTGGTGGCCCACCAGGTTTATCTTCTTCTTTTTTATAATTATATTATATTAAATTATTATATTGGGCTACGCCAGACCAAGCCATGTTGGGCCGACTAGCGGTCTAACAAGCTTATCTTTCTTTTTTTGGGTGGGTTAGGCCGAAATAGGTCCGACCCACTTTACTAGTTTGCAAAACGTGAACTTGGTTCACATTTTGCATACAACTAAAAAGTTGTAGGGGAAAGAGAGGAGAGAAAAAGGAAGGTCACTTAGCATAAAAGGGATGGGGCTACCATCATTAGTCTGGCGTGAAGTGGGTGGAGGTGTTAGTGGCTCAAAGTGGAGCTGGAGGAAGAAACAGTAGTCATCGTGGTGTAGGATGGCCGATGGAGAAGGAAAAAAGGTTGATGATGGTAGTGCTCATGTTCTTCAGTTTCATTATTTGATATTTATTTAATTGGATATTGGTTTTTGTTATTTTTTTGACTTTATGTATGAATTTTCACTTGTTTTGAAAATGAATCATATTTTCTCAAGTTTTTTCACTTTTTTTTGTTAAATTTAGATTTTTTTAGTGAGATATTTTATATTAAATTAAATTAATTAATTAAACATAAGCATGAAATACTCCATTCTTAATATTTTGCTTGCTTTTTCTTTTTCTAGTGGTGAAGTCATATCTACAACAAAACAACAGTGAATCTTTAATAGACTTTTATTCCTTATAATATTGTATTGGCAACTTATTTCTTATAGTTAATTATTATTATTTTTGTTTTGTTTTATTTAATATTAATTTTTAAAAAATTATATTATTAAATTTATTGAATTCAGTAAATTAATGACCCGAATCCCATATTATTATTTTTTTAAATCATCAGCATTTGACATTCTTTATTTGTTATCAATTTTATTTATTTATTATCATATTATTTTTATATTTGTATTATTTAAATTAACTAAGTTTATTAAATTCAGCTATGATAATGACTTGAATCTCGGAATTACTTTTATTCCTTATAACATTCTTTTTTTAAATTTAATTTATGTTGAAAAAAAAATTAAATAGGCCCACAGTATAGCTGCTACCACCCATATAATAATATGTCTATTGAAGCAATATAATCAAACATAACTATAGGCCCAAGTCCAATTATCTTTGTATTATTGTCCCATTATACAAAAATACTGAACAGTGCTCGGGCTGTAGGCATATGTCTTAACTTTCCATCGATATAAAGTAGACCTAAATCTAAGATCTATAGCTCCAGATATGACCCAATT
>NW_011500850.1:0-33181 GCF_000495115.2 Populus euphratica | reverse complement strand
ATATAACTTAAAACACAATGCATCTTTAACCCATGTAATGAGCTTTCAGCTAATGACTCCCAGACCAGTTGGTCTTAGGGCATTAGGTGTTAAGACACCCCTACGAGCTTAGTAACTCGGGTCGCAAATACTAGTATGTATATAGTGCAATGTTTGATTCCCTTAAGCTTTTCTCCTTAACCCATGTAACAAGCATTAGGCCAATAGCTCCCAAGTCAGTTGACTTTAGGGTATTAGGTGTTAAAACACCCCTTCAAACTTAATTGCTTAGGTTAGGGAGATTACGAAACCAAACTTATCAATTAACTTGATAAAAATTAACCATTAAACTTTTAATTTTTTTTTCAATTTCACCCCTGATTTCAATCAATTGAGTCCTCAAAATTCAGTGTGTTTTTGGTCCTTGGCTATGAATTTCTTCAATTTAGCCCATAATTGACCCTAAAACTTTTATTTTCTTGAAATTTTACCTTTAATTTCAATCAATTAACTTGATAAAAATTAAATATGATCTCTTAACATTTCAATCTTCTTAATTAAGCTCAAATTGGGCTCTCAAACTTAATTTTTCACTAATTAAGTCCCAAATAAAATTAATTTGACCCATTTAAAATATAATCAAGTTCTTGCACTTAATTGGATCATTCAATTTGACCCAATTTAATTCTTATATATAATTAAATTTTAATTTGGCCTATGATTAAATCTAATTGGCTATTAAAAATCTAATGCTTAATTTTTATACAGATTTATCCAAAAATAATTTAATTTGACCTTAAATCTGCATTGTCTTTTTAATTTTAGGAATAATAGGGGACAATTAGGCTCCTGATTCCATCCAAAATTACAGCTTGATTGTTTTTTTTTTACATGTGAAATTCATCCAGTTTACTTTTTCCAAAATATTAATCTTTATTTTATTTATTTATTTATTTTTATTTGGAAAAGAAAAGGATGAATTTGAAGAATAACCCACATACTTTTAATTTTGTTAGTTTCAAAGACGAACAAATAAATATATAAGTTAAAACTTTTAACTAAATCAAAATGTTGATTCAATTTTATAACATAATAGAATTTTATTTGAAAAAAAAAATATATAGTCTCAAATATCAAACCTATATAACCTTTCTCAATTAACTCCTAAATTTATAAATTTTATTACTTAAATTAGTTTGTTGTTTTCTTTTATGAACCAATAAAATATTTATGGTTTGATACATCATAAATTTCCCATCATTTTTTACTAATAGAATTGAGAATCGATATCCCTCTTTTCATCAATTAATCTCAAACATTTCTTATCTTTCTCAATTATGTCCTTTTGTCAACTTATTTTAATAGTTTTAAGTCCAATTTACATATTTTATACACTAATATAGTATCAATTAAAAAAAAATGATGAGTAAGTTTATAAACATAACATTTTCAGTGTAATGTGCATCAGCATCAATTTGAAGAAAATCTTGTTCACATAAAGAATAAATAATTAAAATAATAAGCGTGATGAGTATCTTAAGTTACGGGTCAAGCAGGCCAAGCTCCAGTCTCATGGTATGGTCTTTCCTCATTGGATAAGCCTGCCATCTCATTGCAAATTGATTCCATTTGTTTTTTTAATTTTTCACTTATAATAAAGGAAAACCCAATTTACTCCTAGTTTATATACTCATTCTCATTTAAATATCAAACCTATAAATCGTATTAATTAAGTCCCAAATGTTTCAAAAACACTCAAATCATTCATTTTTGTTAATGTTCATCAGTTAAAGATGAGATTCAAGGTGAAATCATATCATGGCCATTGCAAAATTAAATAATAACGAGTGGAACAAGGGCAGAAAATTCATTAACTTTAACCTCATTGAAATTGCAATGTCATTCGCGGTGAGCTGGAACTCTCGAGTAACCACTAATTTCAACTATATATATATAACAAAAAAAAAAAAAAAACAAATGAATGATACAACCATATCAACATGACATGATTAGACAACTATCGGTACAAGTTCTGTTAGCATGCTCATCACCTACAAAACTGAGGTTACCACTGCAAGACCTGCCGAATGGAAGAGCCACCACACGCCCAGGATCAACCTCTTTTATTCTCGTAATTGATCAAAAGCAAAAGCAGGCCATTCTCCTTGGGGCCAGCAGCTCTGAACTGGATAATTTGCGTTGCGTTCCTTTTCTTCTGGGTCTACAATGTCAAAAAGATCTACAAGCTGTCTTCTAATTCATCTGGTACATGCAGCTTCTCAATGTCAGCCTGTCAAATATTAAGAAACAAGAAGAGGTCAGCAAAAATAACTCCAAGCTGATGAAGAAGAAACAGGGGAGGGACCATCCATAAATTCATTTGAAGATTCAAGTTATGGTTTGTCAGAAACCAAGAAAAAAGCTAGATACTATAGTTCGAGCAAGTTCCAGCATGCAGATAGGTGAGGCATTGAATACAGTTAAAATCAATCTGTGAAAAAATAAATGGTCACCTAAATCTGTTTTCACTATGAAGTTCAAGCTCTGACCGATGCTATGAATTGCCAAATAAAACACAAGGTAAATTTCACAGTCCATTTTTCTCGGTGAATACATTATGCTTTAACTTTCAGTTCCCAGTTTTACAAAGCCAAAAAAAACCTGAAATAAGCCGGTCACCTTAATTGTAGCAACATCGGTTGCTGATGGTTTCAAATCCAAAGCAAGACCAAAGTGAAGCATTGCCTTCTCATACATGTTACGCCTCTTATAAATCTTACCCATCAGAGCATAAACACTGCTTTCACGTGGAGCATACTCTTTCAGCTCTTCCAGGACATCTAGAGCTTCATCAAACTTTCCAAGCTCACAAGTACATTAGCCTTCTGATACCTGGGAAGAGGGTTCTTTTTATCAGCTAAAATTGCCCTCTCCATCATCTCTAGAGCTTCCTCATTTCTCTATATATTTTTTAATAATCCAAAAGTAAAAAAAACAAAATTAGAAAACCACAGGACATTATCAACATTGGAAAATACAGAATTTAATATCAATTTGCATATGGCTCAACCTTCAAGGCATGCAAAGCCGTCCCAAGATAAGACATTATCACAGAAGAATGTGGATTTATTTGGAAAGCCATTTGGAAGTGATGCTCAGAAAACTCGTTTTTCTCTTGCCGAAGATAGACCATCCCAAGCCCATGCCAGGACTTGTAATGCCTAGCATCTATCCGTAGAGCACTCTGGTAACTCTTAATTCCTTTCTCAAAATCCTCCAAGGCAACATATCTGCAGGTAACCAAGTAATTGCAAGAAAAATATATGAAACGTGAACCAACCATTGAATATAGAATTCTACCATTTGAAAATACAAATATATTAGTTATCACAAGGAAAAGAAAACAAAAATGAAAACGAAAAAAAGAAACCAAGGGACCTACTCATGACCACATAAGGTGTGTGCATATGCAAATCTAGAATCAAGTTGTACAGCTCGCTGGAAATTTTTCAAGGCAGTTTCATGGTCTTTCTGCAGACTATAGCAATTTCCCATGGCACACCTGCATGTCCATTCAACCTGAATGAGTGAGAAATGCGGATGACAAATGATAAGAACTAGTAATGCTAAATACAGCTACAGCAAAGTAAAATATGCAAGCTTGCTCTAACAGACTGAAATCAGCCAGGCTTGTGTTATTTAAACCCCAAATTTGTTTCAAGCACATTCAGAGAAGGATCATCAGGTTTGTATAAGCACCATAACACATACAACTATATCACCCAGTTAGGCGAAGCTGACCTGAAATTGTGAATGAACATAAAAGGACCCTTCACTCCACATAAAATAGGCAGGAGTACATACACAAAGCTATAAATAGATACAGCACACCCAGATCTCAAGATACCAGTTTTATTCTGGAACAGTATTAATAATTTTCAACAAAGCATTCTTGCGTTTGAGGGTTCCCTCTTCGAGGCCCACAAGCATGAGAGAAACCAAATACAAAAAATGATGAGCAATATAAACAACTTTAGTGCTTGTTTTGAGAAGAAAAATTGAATGTGACAGCTCAGAGGAGAAATTTAAGGTGATAACCACCATGTAACATGTGAAAGGTGGATTGTAAACAGGTGCATGAGAAACAAAAGGCAAGGGAGGCACTGTACATTAAAAAGGTATAATAACACTACCAAGATTGAGGAGCTAAACGATCAGTTGATATCAGTTCCTGAGCCAGGTAACTTAACTTCATTTCTTCCTTCAAATGCTGCAACAAAAGGAAAAATAAAAATTCATCTAAAGCAAGAAATAGATATACCATAAATGCATGAAGTGCAAGCATCAAGCAATACAATTAAAATATAATGCTTATTTCAAAGAATGAGACCAGAGGTCACTTGTCCTATATAAAACATCATCTAAAACCCTATATTACCTTTGTTTTCAAAGGAAGAGACCAGAAGTCACATATCCTTTCATATTATGGCATTGTTATCAACCCAAGCAAAACAAACAAAAATTCTGAACCATGTTACTGGAACCTCCTATCGATAAACTCACATAAAGAACTGTAGAATATACATCCAGTCCTTCTAAACTGTAAGGTGATGCTCGACGGGCAAGACTGAAGGCTCTATCAGCTTCCAAATAATCCACTAATTCAACGTATGCTTTTCCAACCTACATTTGAAATACAAACATGTTCAATAATGCATGGCATACAGACGGTTTAAAACCATAGAAAACAGTCATTTTGGGGGAAGCAAGCAAGAGAATGAAAAAAAAAGAAGAAGAAAAAGAAAAAGAAGCAAAGGTTCAATTATGCAATCATCATGTGATATGATTAAAAAAATAAATGAAAAATCAATACATTCTAAGTTCTAAATAAACCAAAATGAAAGACGGGAAAATAAAGAGGGAATCTCTTCAAATATGCAAAGGTAATCAAATCGACTGCTTCTAACTTCAAGTCAGCATTACAAACAATTTATCACAATATCATCACAAACTGATGGCAAACTTTTAATAGGCAGGTTTTAAACAGTTCATATACAATTTGATTAAAAATGAAAAATCAAGAAGGAAACTTGTTTTATGAAAATTTTATTTCCATGGCAGCTTTCACAGTTCAACTCAAAGATGGCCTACATTCAGTTCTGAAACCTCAATAACTCTCAATAATTTAATGATGCAAATTTGCAATGGTATCTAATAAATCCATCTACAATCCAATGATCAGTTTTCTGTGTGTATCTATCAGTCAGACAAGTGCACAATCTGCAGCAAGAAAAGAACATAAAAATTGAAAAAGAATGAATAGTATTTAATTTTCACTACTGATTTTTACCTGGCAAAGCACCCAGCCTGTCTTATAATGCTTGTGTGGTAGTTTCATGTACACATCCAGTGCATCCTGTACACCAAGAAGCAAGCTAGAAAGTAAAAGGTAGTCCTGACAATAATAGTAACTATGCTCTTTTAGCAAACACCAGTTAATACCTGGCATCTGTACATGCAAAAAAGTCTATAGCCTTCCCCAAGAGGTCTCAGGAGGCCTAATATTTCTAAAGCACCATTTAAGATACATGAAGCACTTATGATTACTCCACCAACAGGCATGGTTGCTACTTCTGTTTCAAGAGGTCTAGAATCCCCAGGGTGCAATGAACTACAATTTGATGTATTATTTGCACGTGAATCATCAAAAGCCTCATTCTGTATACCTTAATATGATTAAAACCAAAATTTTCAAAAAATTGGTTAGTCAATAAGCAGCCAGAAGAACAAAAGAAAGCGTACAGCAGAACAACAAAAGATAGCCACAAAAAGAATATAACTTGCTATTCAACCTAAGTCCACTGGACAAAAATAAGTGCATTTCTACTTCAGCCAACACCAATGTCAATACTGGTGTACAAGCTAACAGTTGGTCAAACAAAAAGAAGAATAATCACCTTCATCATAATTTTCATTGGCCCATGTCTGTCCCTTACGAACTGTCACTGAACGTATTGCCATAGAACTCAACTTGGAACCCCCGAGATATTTAGATGAGTTGTTAGTTCCATACCCTGCAACCAGTGTAGCACTAGTATTTTGGTTGGCTCCTGCTTCTGCAGCAAGCCTTGTGCTTCGCCGAGGGCCAGAATCAAAAAATAACCTCCCAGAAATCTGAAAATAAATGAGGGACGCTGATGTTGTGAAAACTAGTGAAATACTCATTAAACAAAGAAAAGATGGATATAGCAATTGCAGGTTTCACTGAGGCATGTTTATAAAATCACATAAAAGATACAAAAAAACTTAACAATGTAAGTATCAATATAACAGGCCCAAACAACTTGCCAAATGGAAAGAAAACCTTCAATACACAGATGAAAAACAATCATGCATGCCCCATAAAATAATCAAGATGAAAATATTAGAAGATGTATTAACAAGGTCACCTAACAAACTGCAATTCCATAATACAATTGTGAACAGGAATGTTAAAAACACCAGCCCACTAAGAAAATAATTTCAGGATCAGCTAAGCCTGCACCATGAAGACAAGGGAAGGAAGAAAATACCAAGCTGCTAAACTGAATCAGATAAAGCAGAGGAAAAAAAGAAAAGAAACAATGATCTCAAAGGGAAGATGACATTCAGCTCCATCATGGAAATTTGCATCATGAAATGTTTCCCATGTTCATTTATAACCCAATTTAAGCTGTAAATTTCAGTCAACATCTTGGCTTGGAGAAATCTCCTCACACAAGAAAAAGAAACCTATTGATCTTCCTTATTTCAAGTGCAGTGTAATATGTGCTCCATGGCAAAGACCAGACGTGCAGATTATCACATTTCTTTTAAAAATGGCAGAGTTTCCAAAATTTAGCATGGAAGAGAGATAATGGAGAAACAAAATTAAACAAAGAAAGGCTGTGTTGGAGCTCTTAACCTTCCGCAATTTCCCTTCATCAACAAACTTTTTACGAGGGCCCTGAATATTAGAATTCACAATCGACCTAGGAAAGTTATCAGAACCAAGTGTACTAGGATTTGAACAATTTGGCTGCACGTTTCTGCACAATGGTGGTGGCGCGACAACTGACAACTACAAAATAAAACCTCTGAAGCAAAACAATACAAAAAAATGAAACATGCTTCGGAAAAGAATACAAATTAAAGAAAACAATGTTTTGGAGTAAACTATATCCTAACCTAACTGTTGAGTGCAAAAATTAATTTTTTATAAAATTATGAAGAAAAAAATGACAATTTAAGAAAAAAGACAAAACTCTAAGCTTTCTGTATAAACATAGCTTGGAATAATTCAAATTACCATACATGTGTGGCCATTGGTGAAGGAGTGTTATAAAATGACAGGTTTGGAGGAACACCATTTGAAGGCTGACTAACAGGCCCTCCTAATGTAGAGGCTCCATGATAATTTCCAGGAATATCTCTGAGGTTATTCCCTTGTAGGTGTTTAAACTGCCTTGGACTTCCATCTTCCAAGCCAAAGTTATGAGCAGAAACTAAATTATGATCCTCATTGGATATGCTCAAGTTATGGGATGCTGACACACAATTCATGTACTGCTTTTGAATGCAAAGAGCAGCTGCTTCATCAAAAACCACAGCTGCTTCTTCAGCAGCGCCTAAAACATTGATAAAAAAGAAAGCCAACATAGTATCAGGACAAAAATATATAGCTCAAGTAGAAGAACAATGTTTTATTTGAACCACAAGCTGGTTGCACAAGACTGCCAGTAGCACAGAATTGTGTGGGTATTCAATGACCATACCTAATATACAAAGCTGCTCATAGGCGGCCCAGAATAAAGGATCTATAGATAAAGCCTGCTTAAAGTGATGGATGGCACTTTTCCTTCTATCAGTATACCTAAATCCAAATAAACTTAAACAAATAAGAAATTGATATATTAAACCAGGATGTAGAAGGAGAAGCATATAAATAGACAGCCAAATAAAATTAATTAATTATGCAGGTTCAAGAATTCAAAAATGAAACTAGAAGCACACTATACTTTTTTAGTGAGGTGTAATAAACAACTAAGGAGAATGCCTTTGGGATATCAAGAAGCTTTGCAAGATACATATGCAGCTCTATAGCCTTCTGAAAGGGAAACAAATATTTTGACATCATTTCATAAGATTTTAAGATCTAAATCAATGAATATATACAGTTTGATGAAATTAACAATTTCAAATTTTCACTAAATCAATGGAAAACTTTAATTGAGGGCAAGATTCTGTCTCTTCCGTTCACATTTCACAGAGCACACGGTCACTACAAAGAATCTAGCAAGTCAAGAAAAATAGTTTTATATCAGTTATTCTTCCTTTCTTGATGTTCTACAGCAATACATGAGAATATATGCCTTCACTTAAAGTAAAAGTTAAAAGATCTATTCAGAAACCACCCCCTTAATTCTCTTGTGATAGTTAATCACCAAATCTTTTAGAAAGAGGTGAGCAACCTGTAGATAAGCCCAAGAAGGAAATGCCCAGGTGCACCATTTGGAACCTAATAGAGAAGAGAAACAACACGAGCCAATCAACAACATCCAGAAAAGTGTGTCAAAAAGTGCACAACTATGCCCAGCATTCAGCAATAATGAATTTCAGGACTTTGAATACATACTGACTCCAGCTGAAAATGCTTTTTCATAGATATTTGAAAATGGTGATAAAAACAGTCTGCTTTCCGAACCAAAGGTACTTTAGAAAAATGCCAAAATAATTTTCAATTAAGAAATTCCAAGAGGTACCTCAGCACCAGGTTCATTAGGAGGACATAATGCCGCTTCAGCTTCATTTAGAAGATCCATCTGAAAGCATGATATCGCAAACAAGTAGCGGGATTGAGCCATTTGTGTTCCTAAAGATAATAACGAACAGAAAAAAGCAGAGAGATACATGAATAAGCAACACTTTTAATGGATCAATGGCTATAAAGGGGAAAAAACCAAGACAAGACCATTTAATTAAGACCATCATAAGTTAACAACCATTTGGAAGATGAAAACGTGAAGCATAATACCTTTTAGAATACGATATGCAGAGTAAGCTTGACTATTTTGCAAATAACATCCGGCTAACAATTGTAAATTTGTCTGCATAAACAAAATGCAATTATTTTGAAGTCCAGTAAAACAAAGTACAACAAAAGAAAAATAAATAAACACACAACATTTATCTCAAATTGATAACAAAAACAGCTGAACTGTAGAGGTATGGATGAGGAAACACAACATTGTCAGAATAGACAAGTAGCTAGTTAAGGTATCTTGTCAAAAATAAGACTCCAGGTTTCATCTAGTCATCTACGTAGTTTGATTACCAAATCTGTTTCATTCAATAGCAGTGTTGAAGCACGTGGAGAATAAAGCCCTCTTTTGATTCGCCCAAGATTCCATGACTTACAAGTATCAAGAACCTTAGCCACCCTTTTTTTCTTTTAAGATGTCAAATTCACAAAATACATCAGAATTTTTCCCAAAATTCCCCAAGAAATGAAGAAGAAGAAGAAAAGTTGGAGCCACGTAGAGCTCCAATCAGTACTGAATCGCCATAAAATTATAAAAGAAAATAAAAAACACTAAGAGAAAAAACGATCTTGCGGTAAATAGTAATACCCCTAACTGTTCTTGAGAAACCAATACAAAATCAATAAAAATACAGCCACTGTGTTTGAGAATTCTAAGAGTTTATCCCTTCAATTTTCTAGCTGTCTCTCAGAGACCAAACAAAATGCCTCGAAACTAAATAAATAAATTGGAGCTTTTGGGGTTACCTCGGAAGGAAACTCAGCGCAGAGTCGTTCACACATGAAAATGGAGTTTCGATACATGAAATGGCGAAGACTGTTGTTTACACAGTCTATTAGAATCGCTTCCATCTTTTTCTTCTTCTTCTTCCTTGATCCAGAGAGAGAGAAGAAACGGGGAGTACGGGTTTTCTGGTTTTGGGGGTTTCTTTAGGTTCAAAATGCGATGGCACGTGTTAGCATTTGTTTCAAATAATGCCTCACGTACGAAGGATGTATCCCTTTTGATAATAAATACTGTCTGGATTAATCAGATGTATTCCTTTTGATATTTTTTAATCGGAGGCGTGTACTTCTAATTTTTATTATGCTTTATATTTTAAAAAAAATTAATTTTTTTTTATTTTTTTATTTTTAAATTAATATTTTTTTAATATTTTAATATACTGATATCAACAATTATTTTTAAAAAATAAAAAATATATATTATTTTAATATATTTATGAGCGAAAATACTATAAAAAACAACTGCATTCCTTTTATGTTGCAACTCAACATAGACCTTAATGTTTAATACCAACATGTTTTGTATTTGTTATCTTGTTCATTTTTAATACTTTGCTTGTTAAATGACTAATCTAGATTTATGTTGTATAACACTTAATACAACAAATACTTGATACTTTCATAGCCTATATTGTATGGTATAACTGACACCTGTACTATGAAAGAAACTTGATTTGTTGTTAACATAAATTATAATCATGAATGTCTGACAACATTTACAAGTATTAGTATTAATTGAATAAGATAACTAATGTAATCACGTTAATAACTTATAATCTAATTAGAACCTCCTTTGTGTGTAGTTTCCAGTTGAATAATAAGAGTTTATATTATACTTATTTGAATTATCATTAGTGAATCCTCTAACCTTGACATTTATTTTTATCATTATTTGATTCTCAAATTGATCTTTTATCTCAAAGTTCTCATCAATTTTTTCTTCTTATTCTTCTTCTTTATTATTATTGTTTTTGTTGTTGTTGCTATTGTATTGTTGTTGTTTATAATTTATACAATTAACCTCCATGTGGTACGACCTCGGTCTTGCCAGGTTATTTATTACTTCGACACTCCTACACTTGGAAGAAGACATCAATATTTTGATAGTGTCACGTAACAAAGAAAAACATCATGTTGTAATACTAAAGATAATGATAACATGACCAAGGACATGAAATAGAACAACATGTAAAATTAAGGTATTCAACCAAATACATTTAAACACAAGTGTCAAATATTGTTGAATCCTAAAACTCATAAAACACATCAAAACCAACAATAAAAAAGGATGCAATATTAAAAACCTTGGCCAACATCATTAAAACACAAATATTAATCCAATTGAAATTGTTTAATCCTAATAATCTAATCATAAAACATATTAAAAACAATAATAAAACAAGATAATTATTCAAAAGATATTTAAGATTAGAAATCCCAAAAGTTGTTGGAATAGTGGTGGCGCATCTCTAACACACATTTGAAGGACTTGTTATAGTTGTGCATCGTTGCACATATCATCGATGTTTGTTTGATGCATGAAAGGTCCTATTTTCTCCTCCTTCTTGTGGAAGCAATATGGTCATCATAGGCTAGTGAGGGAGATCCAATGCTTTAAAGGTCCAGTGGTAAGGGTTTTATCACAATTGTCTTGGTTTTCTCTATCTAGTTACTCACATAATGGTCATGAAGGCCCTTTAAATATACTTCCTTCTCTAATATAAATTTAAACTCAACTCAATTATTATTTTTATTCATATTTCTATTCATATTTTATCATTTTTATTAATTGTTTTTAGTTAAATCAAGTTTCAAACAAAACAATCATGTAATGTTTGGACCCGTTAGGTTAAACAAGTTATTTTAGATCAATTTGAACACAATTTAATTTGAAACCTAGGTCATTGATTGTGCATCAAAAGTGTCATTAAGTCTCTTATTTTACATATGTTTTTATTGTTTTTATTTGGTTTTTTTTATAATAATTGATGTGCTTTTCAGTTTGTTTTAATGTTTCGATAGGTTTTTGGAACTTAAATGAATTAATTCAGGAAATTCAATGTCGGAATTCAGAACAAAGAATTGATGAGACATTTAGTTGAAGATTGAAGCAAATCTTGGTTCAAATAAGTGATCCCAATTTGTCCCAAAAATCAATTCTATTTCAATTCTAGAAAAGAATATCATATGATCTATTTTAAGCCCAAACTTGCCTTATGTTGTGTGCAAACTTCAACCATTAAACACTCAAGGTTTCAATATCAATCTTAGCCCAAATAATAGGTATATTTATATACTTATTTGATGCTTAAATTCAGCCCCAAATCAGCCCTAAATAAGCCCCAAATCAACCTTCAAATCAGCCCAAACACAATCCATGATCTTACATGTCCACACAACAACAATTGATTTATTTTGGGTAATCCATAAATCCAAGAAGGCAAGCACATGGATGGAAAGTTGGAGGGGACATTTTTACATTATTTTGGGTCAAAAAGAAGAAAGAGATAGCTCATAAATGAGGAAGAAAAACGTGCACCAAAGTGGTTGTAAAGTTGTCCTGATTTGATTTTTCAGAACATCTTTCGGTGTTTTGCCCATAACTTTTGACTCAGGTGTCCAAATGAGCTGTTCTTAATGATATGGAAAGCTGACAGAATTTTCTATAAATATGTGTCTAATGGACATCTCAAGAAAAGGCTTCTAAGGGGGTCTAAATTGCTGTCCAAAGTTAGCATCAGATTTGTGTCCGAATTTTTACTGAAATTGTGTTGTGTTTTTCTTTATAGATTTCGGTTCTTTAGCTTGTAAAACTTATTATTTCAGTTTAATTCAAGTTATTTCATGTTTATTAAAGTGTTCTTATATATAATCATGGTTGGCTAATCTCTTTCTTGGATCCAAATCAAGGATGATGGTGGTTGAGGTGAGTTCTTTAAGATATGAATGAATCTTAATGTTTATCTTCTCATTTTCTTCATGAATGATTTATTATTGTAAAGAAATTTTAGAAACCATTTAAGTAATGTTATAATCTTGAATTTTTATGCACAAACTTTAGTTTTGGTATAGAGATTGCTTGATTCAATGTCTTACTTAATATGAAAATACTTGTTCATTCTTAAGCAATAATCAATCTTCATCCTTTTAAACTTCATTGTAATATCTTCCGCTCTAATATCATCATTGTTGATATTAGGTTGAGTTATCTTATATATCTTGAAGGAATCACCATTAAAATTGATTTGGACCAAGATTTACTTTTTCTTATCATTTAAAATCTATTTACACGTTTTCATCTTTCAAAACAAATCCATCAATTATTTTCAACCAAGTTATTATTAATTTAATTTCTCTTGAGTTTTTTTTGTTACCTAGCTTATTTTCTAGATCTAGCTCTCTGTGGATATGACCTCAATCTTATCGAGTTAATTGCTACATCGCACACTCGTGCACTTGCGAGTTAAAACAAGCCGATCATAAAAAGCGATCAAGCAATTTTGGCGCCGTTGCCGGGGAGCTAGCAAGCAAAGGTAACAAATTTAGATTTGATTATTGGAAAAAACAAAAAAAAATCATATGTAAAAAATCAATTGGCTAGTTTTAATGCCTTAAAAAAAATTGAAAAAAAAATCAAATGGTTGGTTTTATCGCCTCAAAAAAATTGACCTCAACTTTTTGGATATTGGACTGTTAGACTACTAATTGTTAGCTTTTGGTTAGTTCAACCATTTTTCTTTTGATGTTTATTCTAATTAGTTTATAATATTTATTGTTTATATTATAAGGCTGGTTTTACCGCCTCTTGTTTATTTTTTATTTTTTTTAGATTAACGTGGGTGTTCGGGCCAGCTTGCGCGCACCACGACTAATCCCACGGGCCCTGAAGTTAACGACCATGTAAGCCTCCAGTGGCCATCATATGAGCAACCAAGGACTCGAACCTGAGACCACAGAGGGAGCAAACCCCTTAGTCCCAAGTCTTTACCACTTGGCCACCACCTAGATGGTTACCTCTTGTTTATTTTATTTTATCTCGTTGTATTGTTGTTTTTTTTTTGTTTGAAGTACTTGGCTGGTATTACCGCCTCTTGTTTATTTTATTTTTTTATTGTGATTATTTTTATTATATTTATTGTTTGAAGTACTTGGCTGGTATTACCGCCTCTTTATTCATGCTTGTTATAAGTATCTTTTAATGTTTATTATTGTTAATATTACTTATTAGTTGAAGTGTGAATTTTCTAATTTGTTGTATTTTTATTTTTGAGCTATTACTTTATCTTTTACATTTCATTTACTTTTATTTGCAATCTTCTTTTTCTTTTTTCCTTTCTTTTCATATTCATATAATTGTTATATATTATTATTTTTTCATCATGGCTAATGTTGAAGATATAGAGGGTGAAGGGAGTGTTCAAGGTAATGGACCTCCACAATTCAATGATCAACCTAATTTTCGAACTCTTAGAGAGTATCTTCACCCAGCTAGACAAAGTACACCTTCGTGTATTATCTTGCCTCTGAACCAACAAGCTTTCAATTTGAAACCAGGCATGATCCAACTTCTTCCCACATATCATGGTATGGATTCTGAAAATCCATATATACACATTAAGGACTTTGAAGAGGTATGTAATACTTTTATTGATATAGAACATGCACTGAAGAAACTATTCGGCTAAAATTATTCTCATTCTCTCTAAAGGATAAAGCCAAGCTTTGGCTAAACTCCTTGCGTCCTAGGTCTATAGGTACATGGAGAGAAATGCAAGCTGAATTTTTGAAAAAATACTTCCCCACTCATAGGACAGTAGCCTTACAACGTCAAATGATGAATTTTTCTTATAGTCCAAATGAGTCATTTCACCAAGCTTGGGAAAGGTTCAAAGACTTGTTAAATGCATGCCCCCACCATGGTTTTGAGATGTGGAGGTTAGTAAGTTTCTTCTATGACTCTTTTACTGTAGATTTTAAAAAGCTAGTGTCAACCATGTGTAATGGTGAGTTTTATAACAAAGAACCAAGTGAGGACTTTGATTTTTTTGATCAATTGGCTGAAAACACAAAGAAATGAGAGACTTCTCTCCCAGTTCATGTTGAGTCTAGAAACACCATTTCTCATTCAAGTGGAAAGTTTCAATTGAAAGAGATTGATGACCTCAATGCTAGATTAGCCTCATTGGCTAGGAAAGTAGAGTCTCTTGAGATTAAAAAAGTGCATGTCATGAGTGAACAACAAGAGGAAAGTTGTGTTGTTTGTGAGAGCAAAGGGCATAGGACAACTGAGTGTCCTACCTTCTAGCCTTCAAGGAAGTGCTATATGGCCAAACTTCTGATTTAAGTAATGTTAGAAAGCCATTTCCAAACCAAGTAGGCAATCCCTACTCTAAGACCTATAATCCTGGATGGAGGAACCACCCAAATTTTGGATGGAGAAATGAGGGCTCTTCAGTACCTCAAACATTTCAACCTCCACCCTAACCATTTCATGCTCCCCACATATAACACATACCAACCACCTCATAAGAGATCCCTAGAGGATACTTTTCAACAATTCATGCAAACGCAAAGAGGAATCAACAACCAAGCTTACAAATTCCAAGACCAGACCAATAGGACCTTAGATGACATTCGAAGTCAACTAACTAAGTTGACTCAATCACTAAGCATTCAAGAGAAGGGAAAAATCTCAGCTCAACCAATGCCCAATCCTAGAGGTTAGGTACACATGAGTGAATCCTCACCTAGTGAACCTTCAAACCATGAACAAGTTCAAGCCATCACTACCCTTAGAAGTGGAAAGATTGTTGACAAAGGTATAGGTTTTAGGATTCCTAAAGGTATTGTGGAGGAGAAATCTAGGGAAAGTGAAGAGAGAATCAAACACAAGTGACAAATGAGAGTTTGAGTGACAAAGAAGGTGAGATAAATGAGAAAGAGATGAGTGAGAAAGGTGATGATTCAAGAAAAATTGGAGTCAAAGTGAGTGATTTAGAATTTGTTCCTAGAGCACCATTTCCACAAAGGTTAGGGAAACCTAAACAAGATCTTATGAACTCAGAAATCTATGAATTGTTCAAACAAGTGAAAGTCAATATTCCACTCCTTGATGCAATTAAACAAGTTCCATCTTATGCAAAGTTTCTTAAGGATTTATGCACAGTCAAAAGGAGATTGAATGTGAAAGAAAGAGCTTTTCTGACTGAACATGCTAGTGCCATCATCCAGTTTAAGACCCCTTCCAAATACAAAGATCCTGGTTGTCCTACCATTTCATGCATTATTGGAAGTCATAAGATAGATCAAGCTTTGTTGGATTTAGGAGCAAGTGTGAATTTAATACCCTACATTGTTTATGAACAATTAGCTTTAGGAGAAATCAAGCCTACTCAAATCACCCTTCAATTAGTTGATAGGTCAATCAAGATTCTCAGGGGTATAGTTGAGGATGTGTTGGTCCAAGTAGATAAATTCTACTTTCTTGTTGATTTTATAGTGTTAGACATCGCACCAATTCAAGGTTCTAATGCTCCCATCCTAGTCATTTTAGGGAGACCTTTCCTAGCTACATCCAATGCCTTAATTAACTGTAGGAATGGGGTGATGAAATTGTCTTTTGGGAATATGATTGTGGAGATGAACATATTCAATGTCTCCAAACAAATTGGGGAACATGAGGACATTAGAGAGGTAGATTTGATCCAAATAGATTGTCAAGAACACTTTGAGAGAGTGTGGATCAAGGATCCATTAGAGAGAACTTTAATTCATGATGAAAGATTTTGTTCTTTGGAATATGTTGATGAGGAAGTAAGAGAACTCGAGACCTATCTAGATCCAATGCCTATTATGTCAATAGGTCAATGGACCCCATCGTTTGAGCCTTTGATTTCACCCCATGTGAAAGTTGAGGCATCTCTTGTCCAGCCTTATAAACCAGAAAGGAAGCCTTTACTGAGTGATCTTAAGTATGCATTTTTAGGGGAAGATGAATCATATCCTATTGTGATCTCATCAAAACTTAGCATAGAGCAAGAACAAAAACTTTTGAGAGTGGTGAGAAAACACAAGAAAGCAATTAGGTGGAAAATTACTGACTTGAAAGGAATTAGCCCTCTTTTATGTACACATAGAATCTATCTTGAAGAAGAGGCTAAATCTGTGAGGCAAATGCAAAGACGATTGAACCCAAACATGAAGGAAGTAGTGAGAGGTGAAGTGCTTAAGCTACTTGATGCAGGTATCATTTACCCTATTGCAAACTCAAAATGGGTTAGTCCAACCTAAGTTGTCCCTAAAAAATCTGGAGTCACGGTAGTGAAGAATGAAAATAATGAGCTGGTACCAACTAGAATCCAAACTGGATGGCGTATGTGCATTGATTATCGTAAATTGAACATGGTGACTAGGAAGGACCATTTTCCGCTTCCATTTTTAGACCAAGTGCTTGAAAGAGTAGCTGGAAGAGCTATTGTTTTCTTGATGGATACTCAGGTTACAACCAAATTGAGATTTCTTTAGAAGACCAAGAAAAAACCACTTTCACTTGTCCTTTTGGTACATATGCTTATAGAAGAATGCCTTTTGGTTTGTGTAATGCACCAGCCACTTTTTAAAGGTGTATGATGAGTATCTTTAGTGACATGGTGGAAATTTTTTTAGAAGTTTTCACGGATGATTTTTCAGTTTATGGGGATTCTTATCAGTTGTGTCTAATGCATTTAGAAAAAGTCCTTGAAAGATGTGAAGAGAGCAATCTTGTACTCAATTGGGAGAAGTGTCATTTTATGGTGACACATGGCATTGTCTTAGGTCACATTGTCTCTTTAAAAGGAATAGAGGTAGATAAGTCAAAAGTGGAAATCATTCAAAAATTACCTACCCCTAGGACTGTGAAAGATGTGAGATCCTTTTTAGGACATGCTGGTTTTTATCGAAGATTCATTCATTCTTTTAGTACCATTGCCAAACCATTGTGTAACTTGTTGTCACAAGATGTCCAATTTGATTGGACATCAAAATGTCAAGAAGCTTTTGAAAAGCTTAAAGGGTTGTTGACAACTGCACCGATCATGCAAGCTCCTGATTGGTCTTTACCATTTGAACTGATGTGTGATGCTAGTGATTTTACGGTTGGGGCTGTTTTAGGGCAAAGAAAAGAGAAGAAACCTCATGTCATATATTATGCTAGCAAGACTTTGAATGATGCTCAATTGAATTACACTACAACTGAAAAAGAACTCTTAGTTGTGGTCTTTGCATTAGACAAGTTTAGGTCTTATTTGATTGGATCTCTTGTTATTGTTTTCACTGATCATGCAACATTGAAATATTTGCTCACAAAACAAGATGCCAAACCACGTTTGATTCGATGGATCCTCCTACTCCAAGAGTTTAACCTTGAAATTCGAGATAAAAAGGAGTAGAGAATGTAGTGGCTGATCATTTATCTCGTCTTTCAAGCTATGAGACCATAATTGATCAATCTGCAATAAATGAACTCTTTGCTGATGAAAAGTTATTTTATGCAGGTACTGTCTCCTACATTGGTTCTCCATGGTATGCTGACATAGCAAATTACCTAGCCACAAGTCAGATTCCTTCTCATTGGTCTAAACTTGACAAACAAAAATTCTTGCGCAATGTGCGCACCTTTTTTTGGGATGACCCCTACCTATTTAAATATTGTCCTGACCAAATTATTAGGCGGTGCATCCCTGATCATGAAATTCCAAGTGTCATTAATTTTTGTCATGCATTAGCCTATGGTGGGCATTTCTCTTCCAAGAAAACCATTGCCAAAATCTTGCAGTGTGGTTTTTATTGGCCCACCATGTTTAAAGATGTTCATGCCTTCTGTGTTGCATGTGACCGATGCCAACGACTAGGTAGCCTCACTAGGTGTAACATGATGCCTCTTAACCCTATCTTTGTTTTGGAAATATTTGATTGTTGGGGGATTGATTTCATGGGACCTTTTCCAAGTTCACTTGGTTACCAATTCATCCTTGTAGCTATTGATTATGTGTTTAAATGGGTGGAGGCCATTGTATCTCGAACCAATGACCATCGAGTTATGGTCAAATTCTTGAAAGAAAATATTCTCTCGTTTTGGCATGCCCCGGGCTATGATTAGTGATGGGGGAAAAAGTTTTTGTAACAAACCCGTTGGGATTTTGATGAGAAAATATGGTGTAATTCACAAGGTCAGTACCCACTATCACCCACAAACTAGTGGCCAAGCTAAGTTGGCAAATAGGGAGATCAAGAACATTTTAAAGAAAACAGTCAATCCAAACCGTAAAGATTGGTCCCTACGACTAGTTGATGCTTTATGGGCATATCGCACTACTTATAAGACCTCTTTAGGAATGTCTCCTTATAGGCTAGTTTATGGAAAGCCTTGTCATCTCCCTGTTGAGATTGAGCACCGTGCATATTGGGCCATTCAGCAATTCAATGACAATGAAAACAAGGTTGGCAAAAATAGAAAACTTCAATTGGATGAATTAGAGGAGTTGAGAAATGATGCATTTGAAAATGTAAAAATTTCAAAACATAAGATGAAAAATTTGCATGATAAACATATTCTTGTCCTTTCATGTTGGTCAAAAGGTTCTCTTGTATAATTCACGATTACATCTCTTTCCTGGGAAGTTGAGGACAAAATGGATTGATCCATTTGTGATTAAATCCATCTCTGAGCATGGTGCATTTGAGGTAGAAAATCCCAAGAATGGAAATATTTTCAAAGTAAATGGTCATCGATTGAAACCTTATCTTGAAAACGTTGTGGCTGAAGTTGAGACATTGGATCTTGAAGATCCAATACCATTGTAGTATTAGAAGTAATGAGTTTTTATTTTTATTTTTATTATTTTTTTCATTTTTATTTTTTTCTTCTTTCTTCCATCTCTTATATTTTCTTGTTCATGCATTTGGGACAATGCATTATTTTAAGTTGGGGGGTGTGAGGTTTTTTATTTAAAAAAAAAAGGTCAATGTTTTCTTTTAGTTGTGATATGCAGGTTAAAAAAAAATCAAGCAAGAAGTCAGCTCATGCCCAATTCAATCAGGCATTCATCCTTGAAAATAGAAGGGGAGTAACAATTTTCTAATCTTTATACTTTTCTTCTCTTTCTCTTTTACATTGAGGATAATGTAAAACTTAATTTTAGATATTTCATTATGTTGAATGCTTGAGATAACCATTAAAAAAAAACTTGCATTCGTATGTGAATGAGACTTATTTAGGATCATCATTACATTTTTGGATTCATTATTATATTGAACATTGCATGCTTTAATTTGTGATAGATAATATCTTATAAAGCAAGATATAGCATACTTTTTTTTAGATTACTGAAGTACATCTTTCCTTGTAAAAGTTGTGTGAGTTGTGTGATTATGCATGAAAGATGAGTATGATGCTTTACTTGTGATTATCCCTTTTGATCGAGTCCTAAACAAGGTTTAAGTAAATAGAGTAATAATTATTACACAAATAAATAAATAAATGTGTACAAAGTTCTATCTACTCCAATGGTTTGAGTTGCTCAGTAACTAGGGGTATTCATCACAAATGTTTATCTTTACGTCAAACGGCAGCTTAAAATATGAGTATGCAAAGCACTTTAAGTTTGTGACTTTGTGAGTAACCGGGTGCATTCATCACAAATGTTTGTATTCGCGTCAAAAGGGAAGTGACTACTTAAAGACAAAGAATAAATCATATCTTAAAAAAAAAGAAAAAAAAGAAAGAAAAAAAATATATAGATATTTCTCTAGTTTGCTACCTTGTTTGTGTTGGTGAGAAGGGAAGATTACAAGTTGAGTTTTCGTATGAATCAATTATGTTGGTTGCACGATAAATATGACTGAATTTGGAAATTTTATATGGATGTTTGATTTAGAGAATGTGAGTATGCTTATTTTTCTTTATTTCCTATTGTGTACACTAAGTTAAAGATACCAATGTTTGCATGATAGGTCCTTCAAGTGTGATGAATCGAGCCTAATTAGGATTGTTATTATTCTTTTTATTTCAAAGGTTTTATGTTTTGTTTTGCTTGAGGACTAACAAAATCTAAGTTGGGGGGTGTGATTGTGCATCAAAAGTGTCATTAAGTCTTTTATTTTACATATGTATTTATTGTTTTTATTTGGTTTTTTTTATAATAATTGATGTGCTTTTCAGTAATGAAGTTTGTTTTAATGTTTCGATAGGTTTTTGGAGCTTAAATGAATTAATTCAGGAAATTCAACGTCGGAATTCAGAACAAAGAATTGAAGAGACATTTAGTAGAAGATTGAAGCAAATCTTGGTTATAATAAGTGCTCCAAATTTGTCCCAAAAATCAATTCTATTCCAATTCTAGAAAAGAATATCATATGATTTATTTCAAGCCCAAACTTGCCTTATGTTGTGTGCAAACTTCAACCATTAAACACTCAAGGTTTCAATGTCAATCTTAGCCCAAATAATAGGTATATTTGTATACTTATTTGATACTTAAATTGAGTCCCAAATCAGCCCCAAATCAACCTTCAAATCAGCCCAAACACAATCCATGATCTTACATGTTCACACAACAACAATTGATTTATTTTGGGTAATCCATTGATCCAAGAAGGCAAGCACATGGATGGAAAGCTGGAGGGGATATTTTTACATTATTTTGGGTCAAAAAGAAGAAAGAGATAGCTCATAAATGAGGAAGAAAAACGTGCACCAAAGTGGTTGTAAAGCTGTCATGATTTGATTTCTCAGAACACCTTTCGGTGTTTTGCCCATAACGTTTGACTCAAGTGTCCAAATGAGCTGTTCTTTAATGATCTGGAAAGTTGACAGAAGTTCCTATAAATATGTCTCTAATAGACATCTCGAGAGGAGGCTTCTAAGGCGGTCTAAATTGCTGTCCAAAGTTTGCATCAGATTTATGTCCAAATTTTTACTAAAATTATGTTGTGTTCTTCTTTATAGATTTCGGTTCTTTAGCTTGTAAAACTTATTATTTAAGTTTAATTCAAGTTATTTCATGTTTATTAAAGTGTTCTTATATATAATCATGGTTGGCTAATCTCTTTCTTGGATCCAAATCAAGGATCATGGTGGTTGAGGTGAGTTCTTTAAGATATGAATGAATCTTAATGTTTATCTTCTCATTTTCTTCATGAATGATTTATTATTGCAAAGAAATTTTAGAAACCATTTAGGTAATGTTATAATCTTGAATTTTTATGCACAAACTTTAGTTTTGGTATAGAGATTGCTTGATTCAATGTCTTACTTAATATGAAAGTACTTGTTCATTCTTAAGCAATAATCAATCTTTATCCTTTTAAACTTCATTGTAATATTTTCCGAACTAATATCACCATCGTTGATATTAGATTGAGTTATCTTATATATCTTGAAGGAATCACCAATACATCACCATTAAAATTGATTTGGACCAAGATTTACTTTTTCTTATCATTTAAAATCTATTTACACGTTTTCATCTTTCAAAACAAATCCATCAATTATTTTCAACCAAGTTATTATTAATTTAATTTCTCTTGAGTTTTTTTTGTTACCTAGCTTATTTTCTAGATCTAGCTCTCTGTGGATATGACCTCAATCTTATCGAGTTAATTGCTACATCGCACACTCGTGCACTTGCGAGTTAAAACAAGCCGATCATAAGAAGTGGTCAAGTAGCTGCATCGAATAAGTATTCGCTGCCGAAATTGAGTCTTATACAGCGAATTAGAATTTGCTGCCGAATTGTGTGTTCTGCAGCAAATTAGCATTCGCTGCCGAAATTGAGTCTTCTACAGCGAATTAGAATTCGCTACCGAATTTATGTTCCGCAGCGAATTAGCATTCGCTGCCAAAACTGTGTCGGCTGCAATGAATCGCTGTTGAAGTTGAGTTGTCTGTAGCAAATTAACATTCGCTGTCAAGTTTCATGTTCTACAGTGAATTTGTGATTCGCCACCGAAGTTGAGTTGGTTGCAGCGAAATTGTGATTCGCTGCCAAAACTGAGTTTTCCCCTACGATTTAGCATCTGCTGCCAGAACAGTGACGCCAATAGCGAAACAGTTTTTGCTACCGAACTGGCTGCTGGCAGCGAAACAGTTGTCGCTGCCGAATTGGCAGCCTGCAGCGAACCAATTCTCGCTGCCGAATTTGGCAGCCTGCAGTGAACCAGTTCTCGCTGCCAATTTCTACAATAAGCCTCCTAGGCAAAAATGACTTAAATGCTAGTAACAATTTCATGGTATGATGGTGTAAAATGTGGAACACTTGAATGTGAATATATGAACTTTTGAAATAAGTGTGGTGACAAATGTGATTCAAAAATACAAATGTACTGAATTGTGACCATTGTTGTCTTAGGTGGTGCGGTCGGGATCGGACCATCGTTAAGACAAGAACAAACCACAGGTGGAGCAGGTAGGTGACTTCCACTTTCCTTTTTCATACATTAAATAATGTGATACTTTAACATGAATGTTACCATATTGGGTTAGAATAGATAACAGATTGTCAAATGTTAAATGTTGTCAAAAGGTTGATTAGCTTCGGCTAATGGCATCCGAATGGATGGCCGGGTAAAGGAATGATTAGCCTCGGCTAATGGCATCCGAATCGATGGCCGGGATAAAGGAATGATTAGCCTTGGCTAATGGTATCCGAATGGATGGCCGGAACAAGGGCATGATTAGCCTCGGCTAATGGCGTCCGAATGGATGGCCGGGATAAAGGAATGATTAGCCTCGGCTAATGGCATCCGAATGGATGGCCGGGATAAAGGAATGATTAGTGGTGTCCGAATGGATGGCCGGGACAAGGGAATGATTAGCCTTGGCTAATGGCATCCAAAAGGATGATCGGGACAAGTGATTGATTAGCTTCGGCTAAAGGCATCCGAAGTGGATGATTGGGGTGAGTGAACGGTTAATCTCAACAAATGATACCTTGAGAGGATAGCTGGGTTTAAGATTTTGGTTGATTACAAGAATTGGTGCAACTATATGTACTATAAATTGTGTATACTATGTACATGAAGAAACTACAAATATCATGCATCAACCATGGAATAATGTTAATGCTTTATTTTTCCTGCTAGACCATTTAATTATCATTATTACTAATAAGCAATTGCATTCTCTTAAATATTTTGCACTGCAACAGGGACATCACATCAACGAGATGCCTAGGAAACCCGATACACGGGAACCTACTTTTGCAAGGAATCATGTAGTTGCATCCTAACTCACGATGTATTTTGTATGGATCAATGTATTAAACGTATAACTTTTATTGAACCCTTTTGTTTAAATTCGTGGTGACTATTAGTAGGATAGGAATGCAAACTCATGTCTATGGATGTAATATTATAATATGAACTTCTAAGCATGCAAAAATAATATTATGTGTTCATGTAAATTTCCCTTTTAAATGAAATGTTGAATGTAGTTGATGTATGGATTGCATTTTGATGATGTGAGGAAAATAGGTTCGCAATTTACCGCACGATGTGTGTCAAAGAAAAAAAAAAATTTGTTGTTTTGGGGCTTGAAAAGCCGGGTTGTTACATTTTCACCTTGATATAATAAACTTAACTAAACATAATGAAAGAAATAAAAATAAATAAAGAAAATAAGAACATAAATAAGATAAGAGTTAACTAAGTAAATAAATGGAAATGAAAGGCATAAACTTGATATTAATGAAAGCAAAGCATAAACATTACAAAAAATACAAAGAAAGAAAACAAAAGCATGATCTCGATCTGGACACCAAGATGCCTAAATGCATGGCAAATGCCTCCTTTTATAGGCCAAAATTGGGAACTATTGATTTGATGACTAATTGATGAGTGGGTGACCAATTCTTGACTTAGTGATAATCTTTATCTTCTCTTGTCTACCCAAAACGTCATTGATAACTTCATAATTGGAGCCACTTGAAAACATGAAAGTTGTAGCCAATTGTCTCAGCTTTCTTGTGTAGAAGATTCAACTCATTTGGACTTCTAGAACTCCAGATATGGTCAAACTACTGAATAGTGCTCGGGCTGGAGGATAGATTCAGGCTTCTTTGTTGTTGCAACAATTTGGACTTGAAAATGGCCTTTTTAGATCTTGGGCTCCATATAAAAGTTGTAGGCCTATGTCTTACCTTTCCATCCATATAAATTGGACCTAAATCTGAGATCTAAAGCGCTAGATATGACCTAATTACCAAACAGTGTTCTGGTATGGACTGCACTGACATCTCTTTTCTAAGTTTGGTAATCTCTTTGCCCTTGCAATTTAAGTTCTTAAAGTCATCAATTAATCCTTTCATTTATGTGATAGGCCTGCATTTAAAATAAATATTTATCACAAATTAAAGGTTTCTTATATTATTAGATATATTATTACAAAACATACTTTAGTTAAGGAGTTATTGATACTTCAAGTGCAAAATGATAATATAAAATCTTGATAAAAATACACTTTTAAGTATCAATCACACCCCCCAACTAGCTTATTACTAGTCCCTAGTAATCAAAGTGCTAAAATAGAAAAATACTTTGCAAATTCCACAAAGCAAGGTAGTCATCATTTAACTTCCATTAATCAATACTCAACTTGCTCAAAACATGACAGATTTTAAAGATACTCTTGCAAAATTAACATCTGCTCTCAGTTTCCAAGAGAAAGGTGAGTTTCCATCTCAACCACAACAAAATCCCAAAGGGCAATACAATGACAATGTTTGTAAGGAAAATGGACATCGTTTGAAAGCTTACTTTGATAATTTTCCTAGTGAAAATGAATCAACTGGTTTGAATGATCTTGTAGATAAAGGTTGATTATTTTGTTTTTTTTCACATTATTTTTGTGTTTCTTTTTGAGTGATTTTTGCTAGTTTCTCTCACCCCGGTCAAATGGCGGACAACGGTACTCCGTGACTTAAATCGGTTGTTTCAGTTTCCCATAATAACTGATATCTATGTATATATTTATGCAATTCTGTGAATCTCTCTTCCTATTCTCATTTGAAAATGGATACTAATCTTGAAAAAATTGAAAAAGTATTTTCCCGCTCTGCCTTAGAATGCGATTACAAAAATTTACCATGCTAGATGTGCAAGATTGAGATTGTTAATGAATCATGGAATTCCTGAAGATATTCGTTGGTTGATTGAAGCAAAGGTCCGATTATCACGTGAGTCCTCTAATTCCTTTATTTCACACATGCCTGGAACAGGAAAAAGCACTTTTGCAAAGAAGCGTCGTGCAAAACGATTGAAAGTCTATCATCGATGTGCTAGATGGACTTGTAATACACAATGTCATTCTTTAGGAATGGTATCTATAAACCGTGAAGATAAAATACAATTCATTAAGGATGGCCTGAGTAAGGAGTCTTTAGATAATCTTCTATTGACTCTTGAGACGCATCCTAGTGGAGATATGCATTGTGTAATTCATGATTTATGGCCACTATTTCATAAAGAACATGATTGACTTAGTTTTGGGAATCTGACTAAAAAAGACCCTGTTTGCCAGTTTTTAAGAAAACTGGATGGGAAGCCTATCCCCGACCCATAGAGGGCATTTAAGCCGTTCTTGGACGTAAAACCAAGGGAAGATGTGAGCCACAATCACAACTACCTGTACATACACATGCTTTTTCAAAAGTAAATAGATAAATAAATAAAGAAAGAGAGAGAGAGAGTGTGAGACTCTAGCTGGCCTCCATATAGGTGGTATGATTGCCTTTCTAATTTCTCATCTATAAAATCCTCTCTTCCTTCCTTTCATTTCTACTTAACCTATATATTCAACAAATACAGAAGTGTGTAGAAATGGCAAGTTCCTCAAGTCATCAGATAAGAAATATTTGTGTTTTCGGTGGATCTAGTCCTGGGAAAGAAAAAGAGTTTTTAGAATCAGCAAATCATCTTAGTCAGGTTCTAGCTGAGAGAAAGATTCATTTAGTGTATGGGGCAGGCAGTCTTGGGTTAATGGGAGGTGTGTCAATAGCTACATTTTTAGGAGGTAGTCAAGTTTTGGGGGTCGTCCCTGAAGCTTTAGCACAAAGGGACATCATTGGAAAAACAATTGGAGAGGAACTTCAGGTCTCCACAATGTCAGCTCGAATGAATGCAATGTTAAACCATGCTGATGCCTTCATTTCTTTACCAGGTGGTCTAGGCACATTAGAAGAGATCTTTCATATTTCCTCTTGGGCTTAACTGCACATTCACCATAAACCCATAGGTTTGTTAAATATTAATGGTTATTATGATAAGTTGTTGTCTTTTCTTGATCATGCTGTGGAACAGGAATTTCTAACATCTTCTTCTGCACGACAAATCATAATCTCTGCTACTACTGCTGAACAATTGATTGACCAACTACAATCTTTCATTCTTGTGATTGATCCTTCAATGGGTCGTATAAATTGGTCATCGAAGGAAAGCCGTAAAAAGCTTAAATTGGATTTGAGTCTTCATTTATGAATATTTGTGTCTTTTGGTTTTATTATTGTGTTTTGTTGTTTCTTATATTTGTTTCAGTGTGTTTCAAGTTTGTCAGTGTTCGTTATTTCAGGTGATATCTTCTATACTCTATCTTTCTACCTTAGAACATTGAGGACAATGTCTCGTTTTGGTTGGGGGGAGAGGGTAGTAGCTAAAAAAAAAATGTGTTTTCTATTTCATAAAGCATGTGGAAAATTGTTGTTACTATGATAGTAGAGTAAAGAGAACTTTTATGACTCTTGAGACGCATCTTAGTAACCATTCTTAACAAGGTCTATTATAATACTTCTTGAAATATTCAGGTTTACAAACTCTCGCATTGTTATCACTTAATTCTGTTCAAATACTTATTTAACATGTATTCTTAAACCTTAATTTACACACACACACTTTAACATATGATTGTGGGTTGCATATTGGATTGTTACAGTATTTATGTTCTTTTGTTAAAGGTAACAACTAAGGAAAAGGGATAATATATAATTAAAAAAAAGAAAAAAAATATTGATAATAAAAATGTAGATAAGTTCGGTTTCGTAGCCTCCTTAAACTAAGCAATTAAGCCCGAAGGGGTGTTTTAACACCTAATACCCTAAAGTCAACTGACTTGGGACCTATTGGTCCAACGCTTGTTACATGGTGACACGACTAAAAGATTGATGTCTTCTCCCAAGTGCAGGAGTGTCGAAGTAATAAATAACCCGGTAAGACCGGGGTCGAACCATAGGGAGGTTAATTGTACAAATTATAAACGACAATAGTACAACAACAATCATAATAATAACAACAATAATAATAATAGTAATAACAATAATAACAACAATGACAATAACAATAATAACTATAATAATAATAATAATAATAATAATAATAATAATAATAAAGAAAGAGAAGAAGAAGAAGATGATGAGAACTTGGAGATGGAAAATTAATGTAGGGATTAAACAATAATAATAACAAATGTCAAGGTTAGAGATTTCACTAATGGTATGTCAAACAAGTATAGTATAAACTCTTATTATTCAATTGGAAACCACACACAAAGGAGTTTCCAATTAGATTATAGATTGTTAACATGATTACATTAGTTATCTTATTCAATTAATGCTAGTACTTGTAAATCTCGTCAAGCATTCATGATTATAACTTATGTTAACAACAAATCAAGTTCCTTTCATAGCTCAGGTGTCGGTTATACCATACATTATGGGCTATGAAAGTGCCAAGCATTTGTTGTACCAAGTGTTATACAACATAAATCAAGATTAGTCATTTAACAAGCAAAGTATTAAAGAGTGAACAAGATAACAAATACAAAACATGTTAGTATCAAACATTAAAGTCCATATTAAGTTTATACTATACTTATGTTTACACCATTAGTGTAACCTTTTCACCTTGACATAATAAACTTAGCTAGACATAATGAAAGAAATAAAAATAAATAAACAAAATAAGATTAAAGTTAACTAAGTAAATGCAAGGAAATGAAAGGCATAAACTTAATATTAATGAAAGTAAAGCATAAACATTACAGAAAATACGATGAGAGAAAGCAAGAGCATGATCTTGATCTGGAGACCAAGATGCCTAAATGCATGACAAATGCCTCGTTTTATATGCCAAAATTGGGAACTATTGATTTGATGACTAATTGATGAGTGGGTGGCTAACTCTTGACTTGGTGACAATCCTTATCTTCTCTTGTTTGCCCAAAACGTCATTGATAACGTCAACATTGGAGCCACTGGAAAACATGAAAGTTGTAGGAAATTGTCTTAGCTTTCTTGTGTAAACAATTCAGCTCATTTGGACTTCTAGAACTCCTGATATGGCCAAAATACAGAACAGTGCTCCGGCTGGAGGACAGATTCGGGCTTCTTTGTTGTTGCTATAATTTGGACTTGAAAATGGCCTTTTTAGATCTTAGGCTCCATATTAATGTTGTAGGCCTATGTCTTACCTTTCCATCCATATAAAGTAGACCTAAATCTGAGATCTATAGCTCCAGATATAACCTACTTACCGAACAGTGTTCTGGTTTGGGTTGCACCGACATCTCTTTTCTAAGTTTGGTCATCTCTTTGCCCTTGCAATTTAAGTTCTTAAAGTCATCAATCAATTCTTTCATTTATGTGATAGGCTAGCACTTAAAATGAACATTTATGATAAATTAAAGGTATCTTATATTATAAGATATATTATTATAAAACATGCTTTAGTTAAGGAGTTATTGATACTTCAAGTGCAAAACGATGATATAAAACCTTTATAAAAATGCACTTTTAAGTACTAATCACACCCCCTAACCAGCTTGTTACTAGTCCCTAGTAATCAAAGCGTTAAAATAGAAAAAGCAATTTGCAAATTCCACAAAGCAAGGTATTCATCATTTAACTTCCATTAATCTATCTAGATAAACAAACTCTCGTTAAATTTATATACCTGCTCAATACCTCTTAACAAGATATTCATAAACCTTTCTTTTGTGCTCAATGTATCAACATATAATTACGGGGATTTTCTTGGAAGAAAACAAAATTTTTGTTCTAATGTTTAAGGTTAACTTCCTTGGGTTGGGATTATTATTTTTTTCTTTTTTTTTTAAATATATATACATATAATTTAAAAACACCATGCATCTTTAACCCATGTAACGAGCTTTCGGCTAATGACTCCCAGACCAGTTGGTCTTAGGGCATTAGGTGTTAAGACACCCCTACGAGCTTAGTAACTCGGGTCGTAGCTACTGATATGTAGATAGTGCAATATTTGATTCCCTTAAGCTTTTCTCCTTAACCCATGTAACAAGTGACATGACCAAAAGATTGATGTCTTCTCCCAAGTGCAGGAGTGTCGAAGTAATAAATATCCCGGCAAGACCGGGGTCGAACCACAGGGAGGTTAATTGTACAAATTATAAATAACAATAATATAACAATAATAACAATAACAATAACAACAACAATAATAATAATAACAATAATAATAATAATAATAATAATAATAATAATAATACTGAACAGCGCTCGTGCTGGAAGACAGATTCGGGTTTCTTTGTTGTTGCTACCATTTGGACTTGAAAATGGCCTTTTTAGATCTTGGGCTCCTATGAAAGTTGTAGGCCTATGTCTTACCTTTCAATCCATATAAATTGGAACTAAATCTGAGATATATAGATCCAGATATGACCCAATTACCGAACAGTGTTCCGGTTTGGATTGCACCGACATCTCTTTTCTAAGTTTGGCCATCTCTTTATCCTTGCAATTTAAGTTCTTCAAGTCATCAATCAATCCTTTCATTTATGTGATAGGCCTGCATTAAAAATAGACATTTACCATAAATTATAGGTATCTTATATTATTAGATACATTATTATAAAACATATTTTAGTTAAGGAGTTATTGATACTTCAAGTGCAAAATGATGATATAAAACCATGATAAAAATGCACTTTTAAGTACTAATCACACCCCCCAACCAGCTTATTACTAGTCCCTAGTAATCAAAGCGTTAAAATAGAAAACAAATTTGCAAATTTCACAAAGCAAGGTATTCATCATTTAACTTCCATTAGTCTATCCAGATAAACAAACTCTCATTAAATTTATATATCTGCTCAATACCTCTTAACAAGATATTAATAAACCTTTCTTTTGTGCTCAATGTATCAACACATAATTATGGGGCTTTTCTTGGAAGAAAACAAAATTTTTGTTCTAATGTTTAAGGTTAACTTCCTTGGGTTGGGATTATTATTTTTGTCTTTTTTTTTTTCTTCTTCTTTTTTTTTTAACTCTATATACATATACTTTAAAAACATCATGCATCTTTAACCCATGTAATGAGCTTTCAGCTAATGACTCCCAGACCAGTTGGTCTTAGGGCATTAGGTGTTAAGACACCCCTACGAGCTTAGTAACTCGGGTCGCAGATACTGATATGTAGATAGTGCAATGTTTGATTCCCTTAAGCTTTTCTCCTCAACCCATGTAACAAGCGTTGGGCCAATAGCTCCCAAGTCAGTTGACTTTAGGGTATTAGGTGTTAAAACACCCCTTCAGGCTTAATTGCTTAGGTTAGGGAGGCTACAAAACCAAACTTATCTACATTTTTATTATTATCATTTTTATTTCTTTTTTTTGCAATTTTTTATTATATACAATCCCTTTCCCTTAGTTGTTACCTTTAACAAAAGAACATAAATAATGTAATAATCCAATGTGCAACCCACAATCATATGTTAAAGTGTGTGTGTGAAAATTAAGGTTTAAGAATACATGTTAAATGAGTATATGAGTAGAATTAAGTGATAATAATGTGAGAGTTTGTAAATCTGAATATTTCAAGAAGTATTATAATAGACCTTGTTTAGAATGGTTACTAAGATGCGTCTCAAGAGTCACTTTAACAAAAGAGCTCCTTTACTCTGCCATCGTAGTAACAACAATTATGCACATGCTTTATGAAATGGAAAACAATTTTTTTTTATCAACTACTACCCTCTCCCCCCAACTAAAACAAAACATTGTCCTCAATATTCTAAGGTAGAAAGATAGAGTATAGAAGATATCACCTGAAATAACAAACATTGACAAACGTGAAACACACTTAAACAAATATAAGAAACAATAAAACACAAATATTATGCTATTAATAAATCCAAAAGACACAAGTTTTTACTAACAAAAATTCAAATCACAGTTGTGATTGTGGCTCACATCTTCCCTTGGTTTTACGTCCAAGAACGACTTAAACACCCTCTATGGGTCGGGGATAGGCTTCCCATCCAGTTTTCTTAAAAACCGGCAAACATGATCTTTTTTAGTCAGATTCCTAAGACTATGTCGAGCATGTTCCTTATGGAATATTGGCCATACATCATGAATTGCACGATGCTTATCTCGACTATGATGAGACTTAAGAGTCAACAAAAGATTATCTACAGACTCTCTGTGTTTTGAAATAAATCCCACCTTTTGATAATTTTCACAGTTTTTGCGGAATGCATGTGACTGCTTGAATATGGTGGGCTAGTAAAATCCACTTTGTAAGATTTCTACAGTCCTCTTTTTTGATGAGAAATGATCCCCACGTGCCTTAGAGTGATAAAATTTAATGAAATTACTTACCTCATTATCGGGAAAGCATCTTTTAAATATTTGATTAGGACGATAATTGAATAAGTAAAGGTCATCCCAATAAAAGTTTTGCACATTGCTCAAAAATTTTCTTTTGTCTTCGGTACTCCAGTGAGCTGGCAAAAATCCTGAAGCAAGAAAATTGATATTTTTAGCAAACCAAGGCATTGAACTAAGAGAAAGTAGAGATTCATTAGGAAAGTGATAATTGATTGGTGTGATGTCGGGTGTTGAATCTATTGTCACTTTTGATAAAAGATCCGCATCAACATTTACGGTGCCTTTTTCATCATCGATTTCTTCCTGATTGGTCATGGCATGAGGAAATGGAAGTGCTGGCAGGGAATCAGTCTTTTCTTTGCAATGTTCAGATTCAACCTCTTCCTTACCCTTAGAGATTGACTCATCATCTTTCTCATAAGGTTCAAGAGTGGGTTTTTTTAATAATCTTACCACTGCGAAGAGTGATGATTGATTTGACTTGATCCATATGTTGACTTCCAAAAATACTTGCATTTGCATTGTATTGCCCCTTGGGATTTTGCTGTGGTTGAGATGGAAACTTACCTTTCTCTTGAAAATTGAGAGCAGATGTGAATTTTGCAAGAGTATCTTTAAAAGCTGTTATGCTTTGAGCAAGTTGAGTGTTGATTGTCTCTTGCTTTTCAATGAATGCTTACAA
>NW_011500861.1:65954-81298 GCF_000495115.2 Populus euphratica | reverse complement strand
ATCCACAGGATAAATGAATTTATCGACTTGTACTAACACATCTTTAATTATTCCTCTAGGCACTTTTATAGATCTATCAGCAAGTAAAAGAGTTATAGAAGTTGGTTTTAACTCACCTAGATTGAGACTATGAAAAACTGAATATGGAAGTAAATTCACACTAGCACCGAGATCAAGTAAGGCTCTTTCAATTTTATGCTCTCCAATAAAGCAAGAAATTATAGGACAACCAGGGTCTTTATATTTCAAAGCATTATTGTTTTGAAGAGTAGCACTTACTTGTTCGGCTAGAAAGGCTTTCTTTTTCACATTTAGTTTCCTCTTCACAGTGCATAGATCTTTCAAAAATTTAGCATAGGAAGGAACCTGTTTAATAACATCCAACAAAGGTATATTGATCCTTACATGTTTAAAAATTTCAAAAATTTCAGAGTTGTGATTGACTTTCCTTTGTTTGGTCATGGCTTGAGGAAATAGAAGTGCTGGCAGAGAATCAATATTTTCTTTGCAATTTTCAGATTCAACCCCTTCCTTACCCTCAGAGATTGACTCATCATCTTTCTCATAAGGTTCAAGAGAGGGTTTTTCAATAACTTTACCACTGCGCAGAGTAGTGACTGATTTGACTTCATAAGGTTCAAGGTTGTACATACCTCCACTACATGTATGAGGTTGAGTTTTACTCGGTGCCTCATAAGTACCCGCGGTGTCCCAATTTTACGCATTTTCGCGGTGTCCCAATTTTGAGCATTTTCAGCTAACAAGTCTAAGTACTCCATTGCTTCATCAGGGTCTTTATCTTCAAAAGTTCCATTGCACATCAATTCAACCATTTGCCTATCTTTAGGTGTTAACCCTTCATAGAAATGTGAAATCAATCTCCATGTTTCAAAACCATGATGAGGGCAAGTATTAAGCAAGTCTCGATACCTATCCCAACATTGGTAAAATGTTTCTCCTGGTTTTTGAGTGAAAGTGGTGATTTGTCTTTTGAAAGAGTTTGTTCTGTGAGATGGGAAAAACTTCTTTAAAAACTATTGTTGCATTTCATCTCAAGCATGAATGGATCCTGGTCTTAAATTTTGTAGCCATGTTTTAGCTTTATCTTTTAATGAAAAAGGAAAAAGTTTTAATTTGATGGTGTTCATGCTACAATTTAAATTATTATATGTGTTGCAGACCTCCTCAAATTCCCTTAAATGCAAGTATGGATTTTCCAATTCTAAGCCATGAAAAGAAGGTAAAAGTTGAATAATGCCTGGTTTAAAATTAAAATGAGATGCATCGGGAAGAAAAACTATGCATGATGGTGCACCTGTTCTTGTGGGATTCATGTGGTCTCTAAGTGTTCTAGCACAGTTATTCTCATTAATCTCATTATGAAGTGATTGATTATTTTCTTCGGCCATATTTTCTGAAAATGATTAGGATACCCTACAAAGTCTACCACTTGATGTATGTGACCACACTCTTATGCGTAGTAGTAGTAGTAGTAGTAGTAGTAGTAGTAGTAGTAGTAGTAGTAGTAGTAGTACTAATAATAATAATAATAATAATAATAATAATAATAATAATAAAGAAAAAGAAGGAGAAGAAGAAGAAGAAGATGAGAACTTTGAGATGGAATATTAATGTAACGATTAAACAATGATAATAACAAATGTCAAGGTTAGAGGTTCCACTAATGGTATATCAAACAAGTATAGTATAAACTCTTATTATTGAATTGGAAACCACACACAAAGGAGGTTCCAATCAGATTATATATTGTTAACATGATTACATTAGTCATCTTATTCAATTAATGCTAATACTTGTAAATCTCGTCAAGCATTCATGATTATAACTTATGTTAACAATAAATCAAGTTCCTTTCATAGCTCAGGTGTCGGTTATACCATACATTATGGGCTATGAAAGTGCCAAGCATTTGTTGTACCAAGTGTTATACAACATAAATCAAGATTAGTCATTTAACAAGCAAAGTATTAAAGAGTGAACAAGATAACAAATATAAAACATGTTAGTATCAAACATTAAAGTCCATATTAAGTTTACATTATACTTATTCTTACACCATTAGTGTAACCTTTTCACCTTGACATAATTAACTTAGCTAGACATAATGAAAGAAAGCAAAATAGATAAACAAAATAAGAACATAAAAGTTAACTAAGTAAAGGAAAGGAAATGAAAGGCATAAACTTAATATTAATGAAAACAAAGCATAAAAAATACAAAGAGAGAAAGGAAGAGCATGATCTTGATCTGAACACCAAGATGCCTAAATGCATGGCAAATGCCTCCTTTTATAGGCCAAAAATGGGAACTATTGATTTGATGACTAATTGATAAGTGGGTGACCAACTTTTGACTTGGTGACAATCCTTATCTTCTTTTGTCTGCCCAAAACGTCATTGATAACGTCAAAATTGGAGCCAGTTGCAAACATGAAAGTTGTAGGCAATTGTCTCAGCTTTCTTGTGTAAAAACTTCAGCTCATTTGGACTTCTAGAACTCCAGATATGGCCAAAATACCGAACAGTGCTCGGGCTGGAAGACAGATTCGGGCTTCTTTGTTGTTGCTACAATTTGGACTTGATAATGGCCTTTTTAGATCTTGGGCTCCATATGAAAGTTGTAGGCCTATGTCTTACCTTTCCATCCATATAAATTGGACCTAAATCTGAGATATATAGCTCTAGATATGACCCAATTACCGAACAGTGTTTCGGTTTGGATTGCACCGACATCTCTTTTCTAAGTTTGGTCATCTCTTTGCCCTTGCAATTTAAGTTCTTAAAGTCATCAATCAATCCTTTCATTTATGTGATAGGCCTGCATTTAAAATGAACATTTATCACAAATTAAAGGTATCTTATATTATTAGATATATTATTATTATTAGATATTTAGTTAAGGAGTTATTGATACTTCAAGTGCAAAATGATGATATAAAACCATGATAAAAATGCACTTTTAAGTACTAATCAATACCATAAGATACCTTTAATTTATTATAAATGTTCATCTTAAATGCAAGTCTATTGCATAAATGAAAGGATTGATTGATAAATTTAAGTACTGAGATTGAAAGGACAAAGAGAGGGTGAAACTTAGAAAAGAGGTGTTAGGCCAAACCGAAACATTGTTCGGTAAGGGGATCATAACTGGAGCTGTAGAACTTGAATTTAAGTCTGTTTTATATGGATGGAAGCTAAGATGTAGGCCTCAAACATTTAAAGAGTTGAGTGAAGTTTGAGTGAAGTGATCTGACATGATCAAAAAGTTGATGTATTATTCCAAATATAGAAGTGTCAAAGTAATAAATAACCCGGCAAGACTGGAGTCGAACCATAGGGGGGTTAACTATATAAATAATAATAATAATAATCTAATAATAGTAATAATAATAACAATAATGATGATGATGGTGATGATGAGTTAAAGAGGACTTTGAGATGTAAGATTAACATGAAGATTATACAATGATAACAACAAATGTCAAGGTTAAAGGATCCACTAATAGTATTAGAGATAAATAAAGTATAAATTCTTTATAAATTATCAACATGATCATATTAATTATCTTATTTACATAACACCGTATTTATAAATTTTATCAGGTATTCATGATGCTAATTTATGTTGATAACAAATCCAGTTCCTCTCATAATAACGATGTCAGCCGAAGACTATAAAGGATCAAGTATTTGATGTACCAAGTATTATATAATACAAATCTATATTAACTATTAAACAAACAAGGTATTAAGAGTTAATAAGATAAAAATGATAAGGCATGTTGATAGCAAGTTGTTTAAGATATAGGCATTAAAGTTTGTATTGAGTTTATATTATACTTATCCTAACACCATTAGTGAAACCTTTTCATCTTGACATAATTAACTTAGCTAAATATTATGAAGAAGAAGAATATAAATAAACAATATAAGAACATAAGTATGATATAAGTTAACTAAGTATAGTAAAAGAAATGAAAAACATGAATAAGAGATTAATGAAAGCAAAACTTAAGTATTACAAGAATATAAAGAGAGAGAGAGCAAGAACATGATCTTAATATAAAAACCAAGATGCCTAAATGAATGACAACTACCTCCTGTTATGGCCTAAAATTTGAAACTATTCATTTGGTAATTAATTATTGATGTAGTGGCCAACTATTGATTTAGTGGACTTGATGGACAGCAATACTCAAGTCTTTTGGCTTAATGAAATGACATTGATGCAATCTTGGCTGAATGAAATGACATTGATGCAATCAGAAGTTGTTAGAAATTGTCTTTTCCTTCCACCCATCAAATTTCATGTCATTTGGCCTTCTAGAACTCTAGCTATAGGTAAAATTCAGAGTAATGTTTGAGCTGGATTGCAGGACAAATTCTGACTTTTTTTTTTATGGCCAAACTTTGAATTTGAAAACAACATATTTGGATCTTTTTCTATCCATGAGTAGTCCTATTTCTTATTTTTTCATTTATATAAATCAAACTGAAATCCAAGATCTATAGCTCCATATATGACCCAATGACTAAATAGTGTTTGAATTTGAATTGAATTGGCATCTCCTTTCTAAGCTTAGCTTTTTCTTTGTCCTTTCACTTTCAATAGTTAATCACAATAATCAATCCTTTGAATTGTGAGATATACTTGCATTTAAAATGAGCATTTATCATAAATTAAAGGTATTTTATATTATCATACTTGTTATTATAATATATGTTCTAGTTAAAGAGTTAATGATACTTCAAGTGCAAAATAATGATATAAAACCTTAATAAAACTATACTTTTAAGTACTAATCATGATCTTTCTTCTTTATTTGTATTGTAACTTTTTCTATATCTATTTCAAATAATATTGACTTTTCTCATGGATGTAAGTTGTTTACTAAATCACATTAAATATTATATTAATATGTTTGGCCTTCAATTAATAACTATCAGAATATTACCGGTGAAATCCCCCAACAAATGGATGGGAAGATCATGGAAAATGGAAAGGTAAACCAAATGGTGCCGGCTGATGCCCCTCAGCCGTAGCTCTAATGTAACATCTGCTTCTCTTCTAATTCGGGCGACTCGGATGTTTTGGGTGACTGTAGCTTTAATGTCATTGCTAGATTTGATAATATGTTGATGTCAGATTTAAATGGATGGGATATCGCCCTACCTGTAGTCTTGACCTCACTAGAGCAGGCTGTAATTGATGCAGCTTTTGTTCGTTGCATAGATTGTGCAGACTCGAGATTGCAAGGCTTTAATTAAATTTTATGTTTAGTGACTATACTAAAATATTGTATATGTTTGCACTGTAGTTTATTTTGTTGTCTGGCATGGTTTCAGATCCGCCTTGTTTAGAGCAGTGCCTGGAGAGACTAGTTCTACTATGCAAGTGCTCAATGACAGACTACAATGTCTGCATATTGCTTAACCTTTCTCTCATTTCCTCTTTAGAAGAGTGGCGACTGGTCAGTACCATGGCTGTGCTTGTTGCGAGTATGTGTTACTTTTAGATTTACGGTTACCCTTGTTGAAATTATTCTCCCAACGTTTCCACAAAAGTTTGATCCTAGACACCTCAAAGGAATAGCTGAAAGATCCCTCAAAAGATCTGTCAATGGATCCCCGAAGGGGACCAGTCACCGACCCAAAACATTCCACACCAGTCTCAAGCTTCCAAGTTGTGACCATCTGTGAGCAATGATTTCCATCAAAACAAAAAGTTTACCTGCCTTCTCTTCCACCTTCCCTCTCAAAAATAACCCGAAAAAAAATCGGACTCAAGAAAAGTATATATAGAAAGGGGGTTTATGTTTTGTTCTTTCTTGAGAAAGAGAGTAATAGTTCTGAAACTTCATCCATACAACCCAATAAAAGGTATTCTTTGAAGAGTAAGGCTAAGAATAAATACCAATCCTCTCAGAATTCTCTTTCATCTTTGGACTAAGGTTAAGAATCTTCTTTCCAAATTCTTTAATCTCAAGGTTAAGAATCTTTTTATAGGGTCTTATGGCATGCCTCAAGAACAAGAATTGCATTGTCATCCAAAGGGTTTATCTTTTTGACACTTTTGAGCTACAAAAAGGTTGGGCCATACCCCATTCTTTTCTACAAATGGAGTGCACTTTCCTTGATCATCTTTCCACCAGAATTATGGGTTTCTGTTATTTCTTTCTATGGCTCCTCCTCCTCTTCTCCGTCATTTCTTCCAATGGTACGTAGTACTCTTTACCTTTCCTCCTTGAGTTTGAGTTTGTTAGTGAATGATATAAATTATTATATTATTCTCTAACAGAGATAAGTTGATTTCATGATATTTAGATTTCAGAATCTGTATCCTTACACAATAAACAACATTAAGGTTTTTTTATATGTTTTTTTATTCTGAAAAAACAAGATTACACTTATGGGATGTACTTGAAAAAACTTTCTAACTGTTTGGAATGCTGCTCTCTTCTCTTCGGAATGTGAGTGGGATTTGTAGAATAATGGAAAAACAACCAATGATTTTGCCCCAGTTTTGAATGGCACTAGTCGAACCCCTGCCTTGTATAGGGTAATCCAATTTTAATTTTCCAATCATTTATAAATAAAAAAATTTCTTAATTTTTTATATTAATATTTTTGTAAAATGTTTTGTTCTAGTTACTATAAAAAAAATAAAGCACGAATTATAATGATATTTTAGCTGCTTATAATGGTTGAGCTGTGTAATGCATGGTGATTTTTTATTTGCTGTGTTCTGCAGTTTTCACAGTGTACGCATTCAAGGGAACATACGGAGTAAACTACGGTAGGATAGCAGATAATTTACCTTCACCACGCAGCGTGGTGACGCTTCTGAAGGCAGCCAAGATTAAAAATACCAGAATCTACGACGCTGACCATGAAGTCCTCAAGGCCTTCAAGGGCTCTGGCATTGGAATAATTGTTGGACTTGGCAATGAGTATTTGAAAGAAATAGCTGTAGGAGAGGATCGCGCCATGAATTGGATAAAGGAAAATGTGCAGCCATTCCTTCCTGGAACAAATATTGCCGGAATAGCAGTGGGAAACGAGATCTTGGGGGGCGATGACCATGAATTATGGGAGGTTTTACTGCCTGCGGTTAAAAATGTTTATGATGCGCTTCGAAGGCTGGGTTTGACGAAGGTTGTCGAGGTTTCAAGCCCACATTCAGAGGCCGTCTTCACCAATTCCTTTCCACCATCGGCGTGCGTTTTCAGGGAAGATGTTTCTATATACATGAAACCACTGTTGCAGTTCTTCTCAAAGATTGGTTCTCCTTTTTACATAAATGCCTACCCTTTTCTAGCCTACAAGAGTGATCCTGAGCATATTGACATAAACTATGCTCTTTTCAAATCAAATCAGGGAATTCTTGATTCAAAGACTAATCTGCATTATGATAACATGTTTGAGGCTCAGGTTGATGCAGCTTACGCTGCATTAGAAAAGGCTGGGTTTCCCAAGATGGAAGTCATCGTTTCTGAAACAGGCTGGGCTTCTCGCGGGGATGACAATGAAGCAGGTGCCAGTTTAGAAAATGCCAGGACTTACAATCGTAACCTGCGTAAACGGCTAGCTAAAAAGAAGGGAACACCATACAGACCAAAGTTTGTGGCAAAAGCGTATATTTTTGCACTGTTCAACGAAAATTTGAAGCCCGGGCCAACTTCTGAGAGGAACTTTGGATTGTTTAAACCTGATGGAAGCATTTCTTATGATATCGGATTCACCGGGCTTAAGGAATCCTCTGGAGTTTCATCTTTCATTCATTTCAAGGTATGAGATACCCCGTCTCCTTTTGCATTTTAGTTTCTTGATTTGCTGCATAAGTTGCCGTTTTAGACACTTATGATGAAGAATTTCTTTTCATCTGACAGGTTATTGGAGCATATGGTTGGTTGGGGTCATCCTGTGCATTGCTTCTTACAACTTGTATCACACTAGTGCTCCTAATCTCAGCTTCTTGAAAAGGCCAACAGTCTAGAATTTGCTGATGCACGTAGTTGTAACGTTCTCGATTCATTTTCTATTGTTCTGACAGTAATTCTTGAGTCAATTGAAAAGGGATAATCTCATGATACATGTGTATATATCTTCAGAAATGTATCATAAATGAATGAATTCAAGAAAAAAGGGGAAAAGGGCTCTGATGTCGTTTCACCATGTATTATTTATTTGTTATGTACATCATAATTTAGTCCTTCTGGTTTCAAAACCCTAGGTTTCTTACAATTGATACGTACGTGGTTAATCCCTTAGCTACATATCCAAGCTGCCCTGAGGTATCTTTCAACAGCCATAATAGATAAGAAGAAAAACAACTCAACTGGCTGACATGAATGAAGTTATAGAAGGAACTAAAAACAGAGGGATTTGCTCTGTTTTTATCTTGTTAAGAACACGGGGACTAAATTAAACAATTTACTCTCTATTCCCTGTTTAGATGATCAAATCTGGTAGATATCCATCTTAACTTACTAATATGACATTGAAGATCAAATTCTCAGGAGAAAATCATTTACAAAGCCATCCCTTTGAATGTACGGTTCAATTACCTCTGCCAGCTTTTAGGGTCAAATATCCCACCAGCTGGTAACAGATTTATTCTTTGATTCTTTATCAGCGGAGTTTTACTTTGGACACTCAACTATTGCTCTTAAATCATCCATAAGTCAAAACCCATGGAGGGGAGGGGTTTGTTTGCCATTAAAATGAGCATGGCAAGAAAATGAGGAAAACGAAAAATCCCTCTTCGTTTCCTTGGACGGAGTGGAAATGACAGTAAGGAAAGTGGACTGAAATTCCCATTTTCTTTAATCTTGATTTCCATATGTAGACACCCAAGGTTTTATCCTTGAAGCTATGATATTATTCTGCTCAAAACATAAAATGGAGTTGTTTCTATTGAAAAATTCGTCAAAAAAGAATTTTGAATGTTTTTGTAAGTGAGCTTGAAATGAGAATCCAAATAATTATGAGAAAAAACCCACAACTCTTAGAAGTCTTAAATCCCAGTATAAACCAAAGAATCCAAACCTAAAACTCAAACCATTGGAGCCCAAGAGCTTTCGAGTCAATTACTCCAGTCAGGGATTCGCTCTCTCGCATGCTCCTCCGCTGAATGACTAAGATGCCTATCAACTAATATTCAGTATCATTTGAAGCTTTATTTCGACACCACTCCATCCAATAACTGCCTTAAGATTATCCTCGCAACCTCCACGAGTCAGATTTTAGAAAATGGTAAAAATTAGTAAAATAATTGCCTCTTATGTTCGTAATTTGGTGCATTAGTATTAGAGGCCACTAGCAAGGAGTACATGCACTTGTTATTTCGTGGATAGAATTCCAAATTAATTTACAATACAAGAGAAGAAGGCTCTGGTGTTGTGAATTTTTTTTTTTTAATATGATAAAAGTTTCTAATTAAAATTTGGAAAGATGATGTTTGTGTTTTATAAAAATATATGAACTCATGAATCATAGAAAAAGTTGCTAACGCTAATATAAGATTAAAATAAAAAATTGATCTTTATTATAAGAAACAAAAAAATAAATTCACAAATAAGTATATCTGACCTAGTAATATGGATAATTCCTTAATTTTTTAATTTAATCATGCGGTAATAAAAATAAATATTTGTGAAAAATATAATTATTTAAATTTTGGAGAGAAAAAAGTTTTTTAGTTGAAATTCTATTTTCTTATAAATGTAATTTTTGTTTTAAAAAATAACTTCTTTATTAGAAATATGGTTTATTGAATAAAAAATAAAGGCAATTAAAAAAAAATCTATTAGTTTGAAATGAGTAGTAAAAAATATATCTCTCTAATCAAAATTTCCCTTTCTTATTCATGTGTTTTCTTTTTTACAAAAACATTTTTATTCTTAAGGACCATTTTTTAATTAAAAATTATTATAATATTCAAATAAATTTTGGATAAAATAAAGGTAAATTGATAATTTATATGTGAAATATCAAAAAATATAAAATATGAAAAAAAACATATAAAGTATAGACAAAAAGCAATAATTAAATATATATTTAAATGCTCATGAGGTAATTTGTTTTTAAAAAATAAGTATTATATGTTCATATATAATTATTAAAAACATAAATGTTAATACTATCATAAAAAAGTTATAATATTATTTGAAAACTATGCCATAATTGAATAACTATTTAAAATCAATCCTATTAAAAAATATTAAAGAAAAGAGTTAATTAATCTCTTATTTTTTTAAAAAAAAAATATTATGGATGACACTTTGGACTTTGTCCATCTGCAATGCTTCCCAACCATCAAAGCTAGCTCTTTGATTGAAAAATTAGGATATAAATTTTTAGAACATTTAAAAAATCAAATCTCAATCAAAAGTCAAAATCAAACCAAACATTAAAAAAAAATAATTAGAATCTCAATTTACCATGTCAAGCATTATTGAAGGCATAAATTACTTCTATTAAGTTACTCTTTTAATAACAAATCTAAAAACACCAAAATCGTAGTTATTAATGCCAAAATTTAGTCATCCGAGATTATTTTTTTCTAGCAGCTTTCTCTTTCTTCTTTAGACATTCAAGGACTAAAATGTAAAAAAAAAAAATACAAATTGAAACATAAAACATTGAAAGAATGGGATGACATATGAAAAAAAGTGAAATTTAAGGATTTCAAATTGAATATTTATGTGCCATTTGAGTAGGAAAAGCATAATTTTTTTTATTTTTTTTAATATCAATTTTAACCCTTAATCTTTCAATTTTAGATTTAAGAATAACATAAAATTATTTTTTGTAAGATTGGTCTCTTATTCAAAGTTGTAATATTTAACAATAAATCCGGCATACGAGAATATGAAAATTGAATTAAAAAACAACAAGTAAAACCATGTTTTTCTTGTGATGATGTATTTAAAAATAAATAAAATTTAATAATCAAAATATAAAAAAAAATTAGAGAAATTCCAAAGACCTAAAGGGGAAAACATAATAGTAAATCAACACTATTTTTTCCAAATCATTATTTTATGCTAATGTTAGAATTTTAGATCTAGAGATAACTTTGATAGGTGTGAATTTCTGTAATTAGAATTCCTTTTCTTTTTTACTTTCAATTTGAGTTGAATTTTCTAAAAAAATCTTATATTACATTTAATTGATAATTTTTTTATAAAAAAATCTGGGTTTAGTTTAGAATTCTTTCCCTCTATAATATTGAGAGGGAGAATGATGTGAACTTCGTAATCATATGAACACGCAATCTACAATAAGATTGTGAATAAATCTCAAAAAACCAAAACATGTCTGATATAAATATGACACAATGAAAACCTGTCTCAAGACATCAACATAATCAGAATAAAAACCTTCATCCTACAAATATTAATTCGTGAATGAAAAGTATATGGAAAATACCATGAAATCAGTTAATTTTTGATAAGTCAATTTAGTTTATTAGAGAATCAAATAATGAGAGAATATCTCTCACTCAAGCTAAATAAATTCAACAATAATAATATTATCAAATCTGAATATTTTGTCACTACAAAGAGGATTTATAATCTTGAAAAATAAAAGCTCTAATGGATCTATCATTGTGGTCTACATTCATCTACTTACAAAACTGACCCAAAACCTATACTAATAAACTCAAAATTATGAACCTAAACAAGTCACGAACCTTATCTAATTAATCAAACCAAAAGGCATAATTTAAGAATGAAAAAATTGGTGTTAAAATTTTTATCTAAGCTGCTAAAAATAAAAAAGAGCCTAAAAAAATATAAAAAAATAAAACTAAAGTATTTATAAAGCCTCTAGCCACCACACATATCTTAGGAAAAAAAGACTAATTCTTTAATGAATTTAAGCCACATTATAAAATATTGTTATTTATAAGTTTAGAGCTTAAATAACCTTCATTTAATTTTTTTATGTTGTTAAAAATTAACCCATTACATGTATGGATTGATTAAAAATAACTAAGAAAAAACATTTTGTTGATGAATCTGTTAAAATAGTAACAACAACTTCAATCAATTTAAATAATATGTTATTAAAATCAAATTGATCTAAAATTTTATAAAATATAATTATATGTGTCAAGTATCTTCTTATAAAATTTTAGTTCAATCTAATATACAGTTTAAGAGATATTCTAATCTTGCAAAACTAATGTAACTTATTGATATATTTTAAAAAAAAACAAAACTAATGTAACTTATTGATATATTTTTTTTAAAAAAAATAATTCTCATTTCTTATTTTTTTTACTAACCTCTTTCATGAAAATGAATTTATGTTTAATTTATATTTATTTTCCCATTCAGCATTCTTATTCCTATTTCATTCGAATGAGATTAGAATAGAAATGTTATTTTCATTTTTGTAGTACTCTTATCAAATATAAATATCTTATTAGAGAGGCCATATTTTTATGAATTGCCCTCGTATCTCCATCAAGAAAGGGTCAAAGAGCACAAAAAGAGTAATTTCAAAGCAGCACTACGAAGGAACAAGTTGTGAAGGCTCGCGACCACCGAACATAGGAGGAACAAGACTTGGTTGCCAGCGTCTCAAGGTCTCCCTTGTTATATGTGAACAAGAATATTTATTTTGACTTTGGAATGAGCTACGGAATATTCAGCCTCTAAGCATTCTGGATCTTCTTACTTGGAACATTCAATAGCCTAATTTATTGACTTTAAAACAATTGAACAATATTTTCCGCCAAGAACTTAAATGCTGTGATGTAGGTTTCTTTGAGAACGTAAATGCGGGGCGCGGGTCAAGAAAATAAAATAAAATCATATAATCAAAGTTGTATAGTAATATTGTATGGAGATGTATTTTTGAAATTGTGATTAAAAGATGTCATAGCATGCCGTCTCAAAGATAATAAAAATACCAAAATTTGATATATGTCCAGTAAATTATGAATAAATTTATAGGAAAAACTATAATAAGAATATAATTAAAAGAATGATTTGTACGGTGGCTTAGTACAAAAGAATGATGAGAAAGTAAATTAAATACCCTTTTGTTAGAGAGTGTGTGTGTGTATTCAGCTTGATGTTTTGTCCTCATTAAAATTTGTCTCGAGAAATAAAAAAAAAAAATTCAAAATTCCCACCTAACTGGTATCAACTGTGAAGTGTGAACCCTTTTTCTCAATCAAAGTGGACCCTGCGTGCAAATATTCAAGGAGGACCGGCTACTTTGCTTGCCATCTCGCAACCCGCGTTTTGTTGGGCCGGGGCAGCAGCGTATATATGCTTCACACTAGATCTTCTGTGACCATAACATTTGAATATTGCAAGCACAATAGCCAACACACTTGCTGAAATATATATAGTGAGGAATTGAACATCATATTATATTGGGCTTCAGAGAGTAATGGCAATGTTTAATATTGGTGTAACATTTGGTTTTGCCATGATGGTTCTGTTTCAACGCTCTGTGGCACAAACAGTGCATGTGGTCGGAGACAACATGGGTTGGACTGTTCCACAGGCCGGTGGTGCTCAGGCATACATTACCTGGGCTACTGGCAAGAACTTCATGGTTGGTGATACCCTAAGTAAGTGCATGTCCTCTTCTCTCGTCTCGGAATCTATCATGATGATTTAAATATTCCGAGACCTGATGTGTTGTTTTTTTCTTAGTACGATCAAATTATATAGGTATAAATTATCATCATCTTAATTTGTTTCTTTTTCTTCTTCCTTTCAGCTTTTGATTTCACCACCAACAATCACGATGTTCTCCGAGTTCAAAAAGAATCCTTTGATGCATGCACATCTTCAAACTCTATTGGAGACGTAATTTCTACTGGTCCTGTTAACGTTACCCTTGATTCTACTGGAGATCACTACTATATCTGTACTATTGGCAGGCATTGTCAATCTGGACAGAAGTTAGCTATCACAGTCTCATCACGCACAACAAGCGCATCACCACCCTCCACCACCCCTAGACCACCTCCACCACCAAGTCCTACAGCTACTCCTTCACCGTCTTCCAATAATACCTCGGATGGTTGTGCTCCAACACCAACACCAAGCCCCACAAGCTCAATGACTCCAGAGTCACTTCCAACTATCCCTTCTCCACCTGGTTCATCGTCTTCTATTGTTTTGGCAAGTTTCTTGATGACCATGCTAGCTGTTGTCGTTGGTTTGGTATTTTAAGATTATGGAGAGGCTTATATATAGTTAATGCTTTTAATTAATTAATTTTTATATTTATTTTGGCATTATTATCTACATTACCCACTTCCATTATTAATTAATAAAAGTGGTGATTTATTTATAGTGTATGTATCTTGTCCTTTATTTAGTATTAAAATAAAATTATTCCTTTTTTTAGATATTTATATATGTTGTCAATGACTTTGTGATAGTTGTTTTTAATGAGGTAATTTTAATTTCATGACCTGGATTATAGATATAAAAGATTAGTTTGGATTGATTTTTTTATTTTTTTAAAACATTTTATCATATATTTTTACGGTATTTTTTTTTCATTTTACTATTTATTGTATCATCTTAATTTTATGTTCTACATCATACTTATGATTTGTTCACCAGAATTGGTTGTTAAGTTAGCCCGAATCTTTTTTATATATGTTTCCATCATATCAACAGGGGCACTCTTTATATTTTTCTGATGTATTCAGTTTTTGTAATATTTTTTATGGTGCATGTTTATTTGGTTATTTTTATTTGCATTTATTATTTAAGCAATTGGTTTTTTATTTTGAATTTATCTTTTATTTATTAAAAAAATTAATGAACATGATTAGGTAAATAAATGGATATCGATTAATTTAAATGAATGATTGCATGGTGACACGACCAAAAGATTGATGTTTTCTCTCAAGTGCAGGAATGTCGAAATAATACATAACCCGACAATACTGGGGTCGAACCATAGAGAGGTTAATTGTATAAATTATAAACAACAATAATATAATAACAACAACAATAATAAGACTAATACTAATACTAGTAGTAGTAGTAGTAGTAGTAGTAGTAGTAGTAAAGAAGAAGAAGAAGAAGTTGATAACAACTTTGAGATGAAAGTTTAATGTGAGAATCAAATAATGAAAACAACAAATGTCAAGGTTAGAGGATCCACTAATGGTATTTCAAACAAGTATAGTATAAACTCTTATTACTCAAATATAAACTACACACAAAGGAGGTTCTAATGAGATTATAAATTGTTAACATGATTACATTAGTTATCTTATTTGAATAATGTTACTACTTATAAATATTGTCAGGTATTCATAATTATAAC
>NW_011500861.1:57970-65595 GCF_000495115.2 Populus euphratica | reverse complement strand
TAGTAGTAGTAGTAGTAGTAGTAGTAGTAGTAGTAGTAGTAGTAGTAGTAGTAGTAGTAGTAGTAGTAGTAGTAGTAGTAGTAGTAGTAGTAGTAGTAGTAGTAGTAGTAGTAGTAGTAGTAGTAGTAGTAGTAGTAGTAGTAGTAGTAGTAGTAGTAGTAGTAGTAGTAGTAGTAGTAGTAATAATAATAATAATAAAGAAAGAGAAGAAGAAGAAGATGATGAGAACTTTGAGATGGAATATTAATGTAACGATTAAACAATGATAATAACAAATGTCAAGGTTAGAGGTTCCACTAATGGTATATCAAACAAGTATAGTATAAACTCTTATTATTGAATTGGAAACCACACACAAAGGAGGTTCCAATCAGATTATATATTGTTAACATGATTACATTAGTCATCTTATTCAATTAATGCTAATACTTGTAAATCTCGTCAAGCATTCATGATTATAACTTATGTTAACAACAAATCAAGTTCCTTTCATAGCTCAGGTGTCGGTTATACCATACATTATGGGCTATGAAAGTGCCAAGCATTTGTTGTACCAAGTGTTATACAACATAAATCAAGATTAGTCATTTAACAAGCAAAGTATTAAAGAGTGAACAAGATAGCAAATATAAAACATGTTAGTATCAAACATTAAAGTCCATATTAAGTTTACATTATACTTATTCTTACACCATTAGTGTAACCTTTTCACCTTGACATAATTAACTTAGCTAGACATAATGAAAGAAAGCAAAATAGATAAACAAAATAAGAACATAAAAGTTAACTAAGTAAAGGAAAGGAAATGAAAGGCATAAACTTAATATTAATGAAAACAAAGCATAAAAAATACAAAGAGAGAAAGGAAGAGCATGATCTTGATCTGGAAATCAAGATGCCTAAATGCATGGCAAATGCCTCCTTTTATAGGCCAAAAATGGGAACTATTGATTTGATGACTAATTGATAAGTGGGTGACCAACTTTTGACTTGGTGACAATCCTTATCTTCTCTTGTCTGCCCAAAACGTCATTGATAACGTCAAAATTGGAGCCAGTTGTAAACATGAAAGTTGTAGGCAATTGTCTCAGCTTTCTTGTGTAAAAATTTCAGCTCATTTGGACTTCTAGAACTCCAGATATGGCCAAAATACCGAATAGTGCTCGGGCTGGAAGACAGATTCGGGCTTCTTTGTTGTTGCTACAATTTGGACTTGATAATGGCCTTTTTAGATCTTGGGCTCCATATGAAAGTTGTAGGCCTATGTCTTACCTTTCCATCCATATAAATTGGACCTAAATCTGAGATCTGTAGCTCCAGATATGACCCAATTACCGAACAGTGTTCCGGTTTGGATTGCACCGACATCTCTTTTCTAAGTTTGGCCATCTCTTTATCCTTGCAATTTAAGTTCTTCAAGTCATCAATCAATCCTTTCATTTATGTGATAGGCCTGCATTAAAAATAGACATTTACCATAAATTATAGGTATCTTATATTATTAGATACATTATTATAAAACATATTTTAGTTAAGGAGTTATTGATACTTCAAGTGCAAAATGATGATATAAAACCATGATAAAAATGCACTTTTAAGTACTAATCACACCCCCCAACCAGCTTATTACTAGTCCCTAGTAATCAAAGCGTTAAAATAGAAAACAAATTTGCAAATTTCACAAAGCAAGGTATTCATCATTTAACTTCCATTAGTCTATCCAGATAAACAAACTCTCATTAAATTTATATATCTGCTCAATACCTCTTAACAAGATATTAATAAACCTTTCTTTTGTGCTCAATGTATCAACACATAATTATGGGGCTTTTCTTGGAAGAAAACAAAATTTTTGTTCTAATGTTTAAGGTTAACTTCCTTGGGTTGGGATTACTATTTTTGTCTTTTTTTTTTTTTTTAACTCTATATACATATACTTTAAAAACATCATGCATCTTTAACCCATGTAATGAGCTTTCAGCTAATGACTCCCAGACCAGTTGGTCTTAGGGCATTAGGTGTTAAGACACCCCTACGAGCTTAGTAACTCGGGTCGCAGATACTGATATGTAGATAGTGCAATGTTTGATTCCCTTAAGCTTTTCTCCTCAACCCATGTAACAAGCGTTGGGCCAATAGCTCCCAAGTCAGTTGACTTTAGGGTATTAGGTGTTAAAACACCCCTTCGGGCTTAATTGCTTAGGTTAGGGAGGCTACGAAACCAAACTTATCTACATTTTTATTATCATCATTTTTTTTTCTTTTTTTCTTTTTTTTTTTTTTTTTTTTTTTTTTTTTTTTTTTTTTTTTTTTTTTTTTTTTTTTTTTCTTTTTAATTATATACAATCCCTTTCCCTTAGTTGTTACCTTTAACAAAAGAACATAAATAATGTAATAATCCAATATGCAACCCACAATCATATGTTAAAGTGTGTGTGTGTAAATTAAGGTTTAAAAATACATGTTAAATAAGTATATGAGCAGAATTAAGTGGTAACAATACGAGAGTTTGTAAACCTGAATATTTCAGGAAGTATTATAATAGACCTTGTTAAGAATGGTTACTAAGATGCGTCTCAAGAGTCACTTTAACAAAAGAACTCCTTTACTCTGCCATCCTAGTAACAACAATTATGCACATGCTTTATGAAATGAAAAACAATTTTTTTTTTATCAACTACTACCCTCTCCCCCCAACCAAAACGAGACATTGTCCTCAATGTTCTAAGGTAGAAAGATAGAGTATAGAAGATATCACCTGAAATAACGAACACTGACAAACCTGAAACACACTGAAACAAATATAAGAAACAACAAAACACAATAATAAAACCAAGCATGTGTATGTACAGGTAGTTGTGATTGTGGCTCACATCTTCCCTTGGTTTTACGTCCAAGAACGGCTTAAACGCCCTCTATGGGTCGGGGATAGGCTTCCCATCCAGTTTTCTTAAAAACTGGCAAACAGGGTCTTTTTTAGTCAGATTCCCAAGACTAAGTCTATCATGTTCTTTATGAAATAGTGGCCATAAATCATGAATTGCACGATGCACATCTCCACTAGGATGCGTCTCAAGAGTCAATAGAAGATTATCTAAAGACTCCTTACTCAGGCCATCCTTAATGAATTGTATTTTATCTTCACGGTTTATAGATACCATTCCTAAAGAACGACATTGTGTATTACAAGTCCATCTAGCACATCGATGACAGACATCCAGTCGTTTTGCACGACGCTTCTTTGCAAAAGTGCTTTTACCTGTTCCAGGCATGTGTGAAATGAAGTTAGAGGACTCACCTGATAATCGGACCTTTGCTTCAATCAACCAACGAATATCTTCAGGAATTCCATGATTCATTAATAATCTCAATCTTGCACATCTAGCACGGTAAATTTTTGTAATCGCATTCTGAGGCAGAGCGGGAAAATACTTTTTCAATTTTTCAAGATTAGTGTCCATTTTCAAATGAGAATTGGAAGAGAGATTCAAAGAATTGCACAGATATATACACAGATATCAGTAATTGTGGGAAACTGAAAGAACCGACTTAAGTCACGGAGTACCGTTATCCGCCATTTGACCGGGGTGAAGAAACTTGCAAAAATCACTCAAAAAGAAACAAAAATAAAATAAAATAAAATCAATATTTATATAAGAAACAAAAATAAAATAAAATAAAATCAATATTTATATAAGAAACAAAAATAAAGTAAAATAAAATAAAATAAAATCAATCTTTATATACAGGATCACCCAATTCAATAGAGTTATGTTCAACTGAAAAATTGTCAAAGTAAACTTTCAGACGATGTCCATTTACCTTGAAAACATTGCCATTCTTTGGATTCTCGATGTCATAGGCCCCATATGGATACACATGTTTCACAATAAAAGGACCACTCCATCTTGATCTTAATTTTCCAGGAAATAAATGCAGTCGAGAATTATAAAGCAAGACTTTTTGACCAACATTGAAGGTTTTTCTATGTATTTTCTTGTCATGAAATTCTTTTATTCTTGCTTTATGAATTCTTGAATTTTCATATGCATCATTTCTTATTTCCTCAAGCTCATTTATTTGTAATTTTCGCAGTTGACTAGCATCATCCAGATTTGAATTGAAAGCTTTAATAGCCCAATAAGCTTTATGTTCAAGTTCCACAGGCAAGTGACAAGGTTTTCCATAGACTAGTCTATAAGGTGACATACCTAATGATGCTTTATAAGTAGTTTGATAAGCCTAAAGTGCATCATTAAGTCTTAAAGACCAGTCTTTCCTATTAGGGTTCACTGTTTTCTCCAAGATCTATTTGATCTTCCTATTAGCAAACTCTATTTGTCCACTTGTTTAAGGGTGATAAAAGGTGACAACTTTATGTGTGATTACATATTTCTTCATTAAAGAATCGAATGACTTGTTGTAGAAATGTGTTACACCATCACCTATCATGGCTCGAAAGATTCCAAATCGTTTCTAAGTTTGGCCATCTCTTTATCCTTGCAATTTAAGTTCTTCAAGTCATCAATCAATCCTTTCATTTATGTGATAGGCCTGCATTAAAAATAGACATTTACCACAAATTAAAGGTATCTTGTATTATTAGATATATTATTATAAAACATGTTTTGGTTAAGGAGTTATTGATACTTCAAGTGCAAAATGATGATATAAAACCATGATAAAAATGCACTTTTAAGTACTAATCACTTGACAAATGATTAGCGACAACATTTTTACATTTTCGCTGCCTTTCTTATCTTTGATTGTGATATCAAATTCTTGAAGTAATAAAATCCACCGCACCAATCTAGCCTTGGAATCTTTCTTAGAAAGAAGATATTTCAATGCTGCATGATCACTAAAAACAACAACAGGTGAGCCAACAAGATAAGATCTGAATTTTTCACATGCAAATACTACTGCAAGTAATTCTTTTTCAGTGGTGGTATACTTCATTTGAGTACTATTTAAAGTTTTACTTGCATAGTAAATTACATAAGGTTTCTTATCTTTTCTTTGTCCCAAAACAGCACCTACGGCATAATCACTAGCATCATACATTATTTCAAAAGGTAATGACTAATCAGGAGGTTGAATGACAAAAGCAGAAGTAAGCAACTTTTTAATTTTAATAAAGGTTTATTCACAATGTTCAGTCCATTTAGTCCATTCAAAAATAGTATCCTTTGTTAGAAGGTTACTTAAAGGCTTAGATATTACACTAAAATCTTTGATGAACCTTCTATAAAAACCAGCATGTCCCAGGAATGATCTAACATCTTTAAGAGATTTTGGTGTTGGCAAGTTTGCAATTAACTCGATTTTAGATTTGTCAACCTCAATTCCTTTTGATGAAACAATGTGACCAAGTACAATGTCATTTGTTACCATAAAGTGCATTTTTCTTAATTTAATACAAGATTCTTCTCTTCAAACCTACTCAAAACCTTTTCTAAGTTAGTCAAACAATCATAAAATGAATCGCTAAAAATAGAAAAATCATCCATAAAAATCTAAAAAAAATGTTTAACCATATCACTAAATATATAGAGCATGCATCTTTGAAATGTGGCTGGGGTATTACATAATCCCAAAGGCATCCTTCGATATGCAAAAGTACTAAATGGACATGTGAAAGTAGTCTTTTCTTGATCTTCCAATGCAATTTCAATTTGGTTGTAACCCGAATAGCCATCTAGGAAACAATAAAATTCATGACCTGCAACTCTTTCTAGGATTTGATCCATGAAAGGTAAAGGAAAATGATCTTTTCTAGTCATTGAATTAAGTTTCCTATACTCAATGCACATACGTCAACCAGTAATAATTCTACATGCACATGCGCCAACCAGTAACAGTTCTAGTGGGAATTAACTCATTGTTCTCATTTGTTATCATAGTGACTCCAGACTTCTTGGGTACAACTTGGGTAGGACTTACCCATTTGCTGTCAGAAATAGGATAAATGATTTCATTATCTAGAAGCTTAATGACTTCATTTTTCACTATTTTTTTCATATTAGAATTAAGTCTTTGTTGCATTTCTCTAGAGGGTTTAATATTTTCCTCTAAATAAATCATATGTGTACGTAAATCAAAGGACTAATTTCTTTTATGTTAGCTATGGTCCATCCTAATGCATTTTTGTGCATTTTCACAATTTGTAACAACTTACCTTCTTGATATGCATTAAGTTTGAAAGAGATTATTACCAGAAAAGTTTCATTTTATTCCAAAAATGAATATTTGAGATTGAATGGTAATGGCTTCAAATCAGGTTTAAGAGGTTGGACACTTAAGGGAATGGACCGAATTGATCGTGGTGATAATTTTTCAATTTTTGATCTCCAACTATTTGTCTTTGATTTTTCCTGATTGTTGTTGTTATTGTTGTTTTATAATTGTTGTTTATAATTTGTACAATTAACCTCCTTGTGGTTCGACCCCGGTCTTGCCGGGTTATTTATTACTTCGACACTCCTGCACTTGGGAGAAGACATCAATCTTTTAGTCGTGTCAATAGCTTCATCAGTCCATTCTTACAATTAATCAATGCATTAGAAGTTGCAAGAAAAGGATGTCCTAAAATAATAGGAAATGAATTACATGCTTTTAACATATTGTGTCTCCAAGATAATAAAATCCACGGGATAAATGAATTTATCAACTTGTATTAACACATCTTCAATTATTCCTCTAAGCACTTTTACAGATCTATCGGCAAGTAAAAGTGTTACAAAAGTTAGTTTTAACTCACCTAGATTGAGACTCTAAAAACCTGAATATGAAAGTAAATTCACACTCGCTCCAAGATCAAGTAAGGCTCTTTCAATTTTATATTCTCCAATAAAGGTCCATGTTAAGTTTATATAATATTTATTCTTACACCATTAATGTAACCTTTTCACCTTGACACAATAAACTTAGCTAAACATAATGAAAGAAAGAAATATAAATAAACAAAATAAGAAAATAAATAATATAAAAGTTAACTAAGTAAAGGAAAGGAATTGAAAGACATAAACTTCATATTAATGAAAGCAAAACTTAAGTAATACAAAGAGAGAAAGTAAGAGCATGATCTTTATTTGGAAATTAAGATGTATAAATACATAGCAAATGCCTCCTTTTATATGTCAAAATTGATAACTATTGATTTGATAACTAATTGATGAGTGGGTGGTCAGCTCTTGACTTGGTGAGAATCCTTGTCTGTTATTGTTTGCCCAAAATATCATTTGATAACATCAGAATTTGAACCAGACCTCCACATGAAAGTTGTAGGAAATTATCTTATCTTTCCATAAAAAAAAATGGAGGTTATTTGGACTTCTATAACCTTAGATATAAGCTGAACACTAAACAGTATATGGATTGCTGGACAGATTCAAACTTTTTCGTTATTGCTACAATTTGAACTTAAAAATAGCCTTATTAAAATAGACTTTCACATGAAAGATATAGACTTATGTTTTAATTTTCCATCCATATAAATTGGATCTAAATCTGAGATCTAGAACTTCAAATATGACCCAATTACCAAACAATGTTTCAGTTTGAATTGCATCAGCATCTCTTTTCTAAGTTTGGCCATATCTTTGTCCTTTCAATTTTAGTACTTA
>NW_011500861.1:50156-57881 GCF_000495115.2 Populus euphratica | reverse complement strand
AATTAAAGGTATCTTATATTATTAAATATGTTATTATAAAACATGTTTTAGTTAAGGAGTTATTGATACTTCAAGTACAAAATGATGATATAAAACCTTGATAAAAATATACTTTTAAATACTAATCACATAGGCTTTTCTAATGACAGCTTTAATTTTTCATGTAGAAAACACATTGGAGCAACCCACATACGTGGTATTTGTTTTCTTAAAAAATTATAACTTGTATGCTAAATTCATGTTTTTAATGTTTTTTACTTTTTTGTTCTTTTTTTACTTTACACTTTTTTTTTACAAAAATATTTTTTTCTTTACACTTGGCCTATTAATACCATTCTTTTTGTTCATTTTTTTTAATTCTTTTGTAATTTGTTTTCAATTTTTTCTTTACACATTTTTTTTTAGATTTATTCCACACAGATTAAAAAAATGATCTTTTACTATGGCAATTGCAACATTGTTCTGTTTTTCAACTACATTGAAAATTAACTTGAAATCTTATAAATTTTTGTTGATGCATATAATTTTTATTATATTTTATTATATGTAAGCATTAACTTTGTGATTCATGATTATATTTTTTTACTTGATATAAAAAATATGATAATAACATCAGCACATTAATTCTTTTGTGTTGGAAAAAACATTATTTGAATTACAACTTGATAAGTTGAATAGATATCTAAACACTTTGTTTTTTGTATTTATTAAAACAAATAGTTCTGTCAGCTTTTTAATTTATGATTAGATTTTTTTAAAATAAATAAATTTGAAAAGCTTGTATATTTAGTTTTTGTTTTTTGCAAAAAATATTTATCCGACTTACAACTCAACATAGATCACATAACTAATATGGTAGAAATCCTAGCATATGAAACTTGCTAATTAAGATGTTATTTAAACTTTCATGATATGCTATGAAATTAAGTTACTTTTAATGGTATATTAAAAATTGTTTAAAGCATTAAGTGATGCTATTTTCACTATACAATTTTATCCATTTCAATTCATGTTTTTATGGTCCGATGAAAATAATATTCTTCCATGACTTGATTTCACTACAAGTAATATTACATGGAATTATTTTATAAATTATAAAACAAACTTAATTAGCTTATAAAATATCTTCTAACATTAAATATAATAATCCAAAAATATAAATTATTTATGATATTCTTTGTCCTAAATAATTTAGAGGTTTTAAATAAAAATAATAATTGGTATGAGAAAAATAATATTCATTTTAAAGGGATTTACTGCTCATCTGAATAATTTATTAACAATTATCTATTTTAAAAAATCATAATTAATGAACTAACTATTGAAGGTAATATGATTTTTTCTCAAGGTTTATGGTCATTTAAAAATGTGCATAAAATATTGTTCGCCCACACATTATAGACCATCTCATATTTTACTATGGATTAAGACAATTATTTTTTATTTTATCATTAAACCTTTTTTGTTGTATTTTGTTTTTGGTTTTTTTTTCAATTGATAGTATTTATTCTTTGTATTTCCTTAAAGTATGAAGGCTTTGATAAGATTTTAGAGCTTAATTGTAGGTCAATTTAATGAGATATGATGTTTATTTATAGCATTAAGATACAATTAAAAGATTATAGACCAAATCGAGAAATAAACAAACCCATGGTGTTCTATTACAAATTCACATAAAAAGTTATTATTAGTTCCCATTTTGTGCTGACTTTCTTTTATATCCGTATAGCTTGGATTTTTTTCTATTATTTTAGGATAAAACCTTATTTTGCTCATGTTAAGTCCTTGAGTTGGAAATAGAAGAGAAAAAGTCATCGTAAAATGAGAGAGGAGAAAGAAAGTTGTTGGTTGTCAACATTCTAGCAATAAAAAAGCTATTATTGGGGTCATTGAGTTCATTTGATATATTTTTTTTTTTTACCTTTGAACTTTGCTAGGAAAGATAGAATAGGGTTGAGAAAGAATTGTTTTTGGTTTAATTCTTATTTTTGGACCAATTTATGGGTGATTTGAGTTGAAAAGTTAATTGAGATTCTTAAGTTTTTCCTAGGTGTTTTAAGGTTAAAATAAGTTGAAAAAATTATAGTTGAAAAAAGTATGGCTTAATTTTTCTACCATCTCTCTAATGTTTAGAATTTAGAAATGTAGATAACGTATCATATGTTTTTTATTTTCTTTTAATTAAAGGAGAAATTAACTCAACCCTCTTGTAGTTTAATAATTTTCTCATTTTGCCTTTATTCTTTCAAAAATTAAAATTTATATCTTAAAATTTATAAGTTCATAAAATTTTACATCCTCACTCAAGTGGAAAAAAAAAACCAAAACAAAACAAAAGAGGTAAGATTATTTATAAGATCATCATTTTATGTTAATTAATGATTAAACAGATTTTATATTAAATATTACAAATTTATCATATGTGTGTGTGTATTCCGATAAAGAGAATCCCATGCGAACGAAATCAAATCAAAGCATTGTCAACACACCAATTTATATAAATGTATATCTTTCCAAGAATAAAGAAAAAGGAATGAATCAATAAGAATATTCTTGAATAATTAGAAGTTTAATATAAGTTATAAACATAAAGCTTGATATTGCATATTTAGTTAGTAAATTAAGTATATTTACAAGTAATCTAATTATGAGTCATTAAAAGCAATAAAAAGGATACTCAAGTATTTAAGTTATACCTTTTACTATAAACTACACTATACTAGTTATCCAATAATAATATAAGAGTATAGTAACGCTAATTGAATATCCGACACTAAAGATTTAAAATTCATAAGTAGATATGTCTTCACACTTGATGGAATATATGCGTTATAGAAATCCTCCAAATAAATATATATCGCTAGATCAATAATGCAATCAGAGTTTATTATTCTTGATAAAGTTGGAGATGAAGATGATTGGATTCATAAGTTCTTAAAGGATATTCCATGTTATCTCAAAACCAATATCAATTATTTGTGTCCACTGTGATAATAAATCAGCAATTAGAAAGGCATAAAATAATTTATATAATAGGAAGTCTAGACATATATGTAGTAGATATAATATTGTTACACACTTGCTGTCAAATGAAATTATTTTCATTAACTATATGAAGTGAAAAGAAAATATTACAGATTTGTTAACCAAAGATTTGTTAAGAGAGTTTGTGTCATTGAGGAGAATGAGCTTAAGTACTTTAAAAGATAAAAGAATGTAATAATAATAACCATACCTAGTTGATTAGAGATTTCAAGATCTAGGTTCAAATGCAAAACTGAGTTACATAATATTTTTGGTACCACTATAAAATTATTATTTTCTGCTTATTTCTAAGATGAAATAGGTACTAGTTGCAATGTGATAAAGGGTGAGTTGAGTTTTTTTAAAAAATTATGTCTTGGTACACCAAAAAAAATATAGTATAATACTTTTAATGAAAAATTACCTATATAAGTGAGAAATATGGTTGTTTATTTGAGAATTACGATAAATATTGAATTCTCTAAAACACTCGTAAATTAAAGAGTTGTTTAGAGCGAACATAAACACAACAATTAAAACCAAAGAAAATCTCTAGGTAGAGAATTTTATGAGTACTATTGTCTTGATTTGCACAAAATGATGAATAATTCAAAATATTATGTTCGCTACATAGCAGAGTAAATTTGATAATATTTCACCAAGAAAGGTTTAAAGCCAAAAGTTACATATCTTGATACAATAATCTATTAAATTAATATATTCAATAAATCTTTGAGTTGTTTTCAAATTGGCAAGACAATTTCCATTCATATAGAGAATTGTTGGAAATTTATTTTAACTAACATTATTTAAACAAATTATAGGTGAATGAAAAATTAATCTTAAAGAACCATTGATTTTTCTAGATTTAATTTTTAATTCATCATGGCTAATTAATAGTTAATAATGGTACGAATTATTTTTCAACCTTTTAGCTTCTTAAATTCACTACACAAAGGAGGATGAAAGAAGAGTTTCTAACTTAAATTTTTTTATTTTTACATACTCTTTTTAACCATGTATTTTAATGTTTTCTTCTAATTTTAAGATTTGGTTTTCCTTCCAAATTTTAATTTTAATTTTCTCTTTAAAAGAATCAAGTTTTATCTTTTTAAGTTCAAAGATTTTAGTTAGAAGGGCTTTTAAAACTAATGTGTTATTGTTAGAATCTTGAAAGTCATAATGCAAACATCTTAGTTATATAAATAATAAACAATAAAATCTTAAAAATAAATAATTTATTATTAACAATAACAAAAGAATATTTATTATTTTAAAATGTTTCAACAAGTTAATACCTCCACTTATTTTAATTTAAATATAATAAGTTTGAATTGCATTATTATATTTGTTTTGTGTCCAGGTTTGCTCTAAACTATTGTTTTACATACTTGAAAATTTAGACATATATGAACTATAAACTTTACATAACATGCCTTATTATAATCGTTTAAAGTAATATATATTTATAAACTTCGAATCTCCGTAAACATCCTGTTTGCATCATATGCTATTTTATAGACAAGCTGCAATTGTCATATCCTGGATGGGATGGGGAAGTCCGTAAATATCATGAAATCTTTTTCTCAATATAGTAGTTGGTTCTGAATCCCCATGTCTCTTTTAATGTTTTAAATTAGCAAGTGTTGTTATAATATGATATCAACTATAGAGTAAAAAAGTTCTACATTAATGCTTGATGAAAGAGAGACGGGCCCACTTGTTATACAGTAGATGAGATTACAAAGACTTTCTACTCGTCGGGGGTGGGGTGCCCGTCAACGGCATCATCGCCGGTAATCTGATCAAGAATCAACACCAGCCCCATAGCAAATGCCCCGTCAAAACCAGGCTTAAGGCACAAGGAGAAGACGTCCTTGCCAAGCAGGACATTGGTGGAAGCATCTACTTTGCGTCTGATCTCAGCCATTGATTCCTTCTCTGCATTGAATATGTTGCAAGATCTGTTCGCGAAGGATCCTTCTATCTGGTACTCCGCACCTGGATTCCCATAGACTTCCACCGTCACGCTACACCGTCCCATTATGGATGATCTACGCACGCTAAAGATCGGTCTGTTACCGTCCGTTCCTTCACCTATGTACCCTTCCCACCTTTGATGCAGGCTCGGCCTCTGTGCGTACCATTTGATTGACAGATCACAATTACTATCTAGTATAATTACGATAACTATACGTCATGTATGTAACGAAAATTGTGTTTTTTATGTAAGTTTTATTCCAAAGCCACCCCTTTTACTTGCGAATTAGACACAAAATTATGACCGGCAAGTTAATTTCTTTCAGGCGGTTAACTCACCCGGTTGACTCGGTCTCAGTCAGGCTAGAAATCAGACGTTACCTTTACATCTAAAATCCAATAGAATCACATTAATTAATTGAACGAACACAATCCAATTAAGCATTCCCCTTTCTTTTTTTTTGAAAAAAAATAATAATAAGTTATAGAAAATGTTCAACAGATCCGTAAAGCTCAATAACTCACGAGTTAATCAGGCCGGTTAAAAAGTCTAGAGAGAGATGACCAGCTGAGCGAACTCGTTCATACAGATATATATACAGGGAGAGAAAGGAGTACCTTTCTTCTGACAGTGAGAAGACAGCGGCCATGGGCGTCCATGAGAACGATTTCGCCCTGATCACGAGTGTCAGGCCCATAAGATTCAACTCGGAACACTAACTCACCTTTGCAATCATAGACAGTGAAGCCATCATTAGCGAAAAACAGACAAGTTTTAAGCACTGTGAGAAGCTTCTCCTCTTCGTAGATAAACCCATCATCCACGACCAAGCCTCCCTTCATTTCTCTCTACTGGATTCTTCTATTCAGTTCGAAGATGATCTCTATAAAACAGGTTGACTATCTTAAAAGTCAGGTCAGGTTCTGTACAGTAAATGTTACGGACGCTAAAGAAATGAGAGATGCTGTCAACGCTATAGACGCGGAGAGAGAAACAGAGAGACTGAGGAAGGGAGGGAGACTTGAGGTGAGCCTCGAGGACTGATGGATTGTGCCTTATAATAATATCTCGCTGCAAACGCTTTCTTACATCATTGCGGAAGCATGGGGTCTTGTCTCCTGAGAGAGTTAATTACAATTTGGTCCCTCACATTTATTGCACATAAATAATTAGTCCCTCTTATATCCAAAGCTCTAGAAAAGCTCCTTGACTAGAATTAATCATGCTCAATAATATATATTTTTAAGAATTGAATTTTAAATCAATTTTTGTGTTTGAAACTCTCTTTTTAAAGTATTTATTTTAATTTCAAACGAAATTTAATTAACAAATAATGACTAAAAAATAAATAAGAGGGGGGGCACTTTTGAGTAATTCAATTCTAATTGACATTGAGAATTATTTACCAAAAACACCCCTTCTTTTTTTCCTCCTAACACATCTTCTCTCCCCAATCTCTTTCCATCTTTTCTTCAACAAAAAATCAATACGAGGTTGAATGTTATTTTCTGTGAGGAATTATACTGAAGATGGGATTCAATCACAATTGGATTGATCTAGTAATGCGATGTGAGACCACAACTTCATTCTCTATTATGATAGGAGGCTACATAATGTTCATGATTCTTTATTTGCTAGAATTCTTAAATCAAGGGATTCTTCTCTATCAAATTCTTGGCATGTTGGTTAGGTTTATAATCCTAGATATGCATGGCGTCTTATAGTGGAGAGTCGTTTTTTTTCTTAATATTCCAATGAAAAACCTTTGATCGAATTTTTCTTAACAAATTTATTTTTATAATATCTTTCAATAAATATTTAATAAACAATTACTATGACATATGTCTATTGATGACTTCTTTAAAATGCTTAAATTTTATGTCATTTTAAACTAATACGAGGGTTCTTCTAACCAAAAAAAGAAGATTTTTGTAACAAAAATAAATTTTCAACTAAGAGTAAAATAGTTAAAATCACTAATTCAATTCATTTTCATAGATATTATAAACAATTTAATATTTTTTTAAATATAAAAATAATAATAAATTATTAATTAAATTTAATTCAATGTATAATTTAATTCCAAACAAGCTATAAGAATATAATTAATTAGTTTTATTAAGCTATATCTAGGTTATAACTAGCTATGTGACTCAAGCTCAGCCATGGGTCAAATAATCAAAATAATTTAAAAGAATTTTTGAATAAAATAAAAAAACTGATGTTTCCTCTTGGTTATAAAAAGATCTAAAGATGTTATGTTCTAATGGCAGAATGGTTCAATTAGATGTTATGTTATGGTGGTAAAAACCCAAAGCTGTTGGGTTCTAATAGTAGTAGGATCTAATTTTTTTAATTCTTAACATCAATATATTAAAACAGTAAAAAAGAAATTTTAGAATATAATTTGATATTTTTTCAAAAGAGAAAATAAAAAAAAACAGTAGCAATACAATACGGAACTAACACTAATATTGAATTTTTACTTCAAAGTTTTGTTCAACAACTTACATTCAATGTAGAATAATTATTTGGGTAATTCAATTTTTTTTAATTATTAATCAAACTTGTTTTTCTATTTAATAAGTATACTTTTATAAACACACCTAACTCTCAACAGTTGAAAGAAGTTTTATACAATTTATTGATTAATACTTAAAAGTGTATTTTTATCAAGGTTTTATATTAGTATTTTACACTTGAAGTATCAATAACTCAAT
>NW_011500861.1:49404-50062 GCF_000495115.2 Populus euphratica | reverse complement strand
CATCTTAAATGCAAGCACATTAATTGATGAGTTCAATTACTGAAATTAAAAAGACAAAGAGAGGGTGAAGCTTAGAAAAGAGATACCGGTTCAGTCCAACTTGGAACACTATTCAGTTAGTAGGTCATATTTGGAGTTATAGATCTTGGATTTCAATTTGATTTATATGGCTAGAAAGCTAAGACACAGGCCTAAAACATTCACAGAGAATGCAAGATTCAATTCTGCTGTTTGGAAGTCTAAATCTTAGCAACAACGGAGAAGTCTGAATCTGTCCTGCAGCCTAGATATTGTTCAGTATTCAGCCCATATCTTGAGTTCTAGAAGTTCAAATGACCTCAAGTTTTTTTATGTTAGAAAACTGAGATAATTTTCTAGAACTTTCATAAATCAAGTCTATTCAAATTCTGATGTTAGCAATGACGTTTTGTTCAGATAAGAAAAAAAGGATTGTCACCAAGTCAAGATGTGGTCACCCACTTAACAATTAATCAACAAATCAATTGTTTTCAATTTTGGCCTATCAAAAAAGGCGTTTGCCATGCATTTGGGCATTTTGGTTTTCAGATCAAGATCATGTTCTTGCTCTCATTTTATTATAATGCTTAAGTTTTGCTTATATTAATCTCTTGTTTATGCTTTTCATTTCCTTTCTTTT
>NW_011500861.1:43090-49100 GCF_000495115.2 Populus euphratica | reverse complement strand
TTTTGTAATGCTTAAGTTTTGCTTTTATTAGTCTCTTGCTTATGCTTTTCATTTCATTTCCTTAAGTTTATGTTCTTGTTTTGTTTATTTATTTTTCTTTCTTTCATTATGTCTAGCTAAGTTTATTATTTCAAGGTGAAAAGGTTACACTAATGTTGTAAGAATAAGTATAGTGTAAACTTAATATGGACTTTAATGTTTGATATTAACATGTTTTGTATTTGTTATCTTGTTCACTTTTAATACTTCACTTGTTAAATGATTAATCTAAATTTATGTTGTATAACACTAGGTGTATTGAGTTTACACTATACTTATTCTTATACTATTAGAAGTTCGAATTTATCAATAATAATAAATCCATAATGCTATGATATGAAAGAAACTTAATTTGTTGTTAACATAAGTTATAATCATGAATATTGACACGACTAAAAAAGTATTAGCATTAATTGAATAAGATGACTAATGTAATCATGTTAACAATATATAATCTGATTGGAACCTCCTTTGTGTGTGGTTTCCAATTCAATAATAAGAGTTTATACTATACTTGTTTGATATAAAAATTAGGAACTATTGATTTGATGACTAATTGATGAGTGGGTGGCCAACTCTTGACTTGGTGACAATCCTTATCTTCTTTTTTCTGCCCAAAACGTCATTGATAATGTTAAAATTGGAACCACTTGAAAACATGAAAGTTGTAGACAGATTCAGACTTCTTCATTCAACTTTTATTAATTTATCCGGATAAATAAACTCTGATTAAATTTATATATCTACTCAATACCTCTTAAACAACATATTAATAAACCTTTATTTCGCGCTCAATATATCAACACATAGTTCTAATGTTTAAGGTTAACTTTCTTGGGTTGAGATTTTTTTTGTTTTTTTGTTTTTTTAAATATATATACATATAACTTAAAACACAATGCATCTTTAACCCATATAATGAGCTTTTGGCTAACAACTCCTAGAGTAGTTGGTCTTAGGGCATTAGGTGTTAAGATGCCACTACGAGCTTAGTAACTCGGGTTGTAGATACTGATACGTAGTTAGTGCAATGTTTGATTCCTTAAGTTTTTCTTCTCAACCCAAGTAACAAGTGTTGGGCCAATAGCTCCCAAGTCAGTTGACTTTAGGGTATTAGGTGTTGAAACAACCCTTTGGTTTTAATGTTTTTGTTTTTTAATTATATACAATCCCTTTCCCTTAGTTGTTACCTTTAACAAAAGAACATAAATAATATAATAATCTAATATGCAACCTATAATCATATGTGAAAGTGTATATGTGAAAATTAAGGTTTAAGATACATATTAAATAAGTATATGAGAAGAATTAAATGATAACAATACGAGAGTTTGTAAACCTAAATATTTCAAGAATTATTTTTAAATGATAACAATATGAGAGTTTGTAAACCTAAATATTTCAACAATTATTTTAATAGACCTTGTTATAAATATTGTAAATAACTATTAAAAAATATTTACCAAGATACATCTCAAGAGTCAATAAAATTCCTCCTTACTCTGCCATCTTAGTAATAACAATTTTGTAAATGGTTTATGAAATAGAAAACACAGTTAGTTTTTTTTTTTTTAATATGAACTACTATCCTTTTTCCCGAACCAAAATGAGACATTGTCCTCAATGTTCTAAGTATAGAAGACATCACCTGAAACGACATCCACTAATGAAACTGAAACACACTTAAACAAATATAAGAAACAACAAAATACAAATATTATGCTTTATTAATAAAACTAAAACATAAAATTTTTTACAAACTAAGACTAAAATCATAGTTGTGATTATGGCTCATACCTTTCCTTAGTTTTACGTTCAAGAACGACTTAAACGCCCTTTATAGGTTGGGGATAGGCTTCTTAACTAGTTTTCTTAAAAACTAGCAAACATGGTCTTTTTTAGTCAGATTCCCAAGACTATATCGAGCATGTTTTTTTTATGAAAATAGGGCCATAAATCATGAATTGCACGATGCACATCTCCACTAGGATGCGTCTCAAGAGTTAGTAGAAAATTATTTAAAGACTCCTTACTCAGGTCATCCTTAATGAATTGTATTTTATCTTCATGATTTACAGATACCATTCCTAAAGAACGACATTGTGCATCATAAGTCCATCTGGCACATCGATGACAAACTTTTCTTTGCATTTTTGTACGATGTTTCTTTACAAAAGTGTTTTTACCTGTCCTAGGTATGTGTGAAATGAAGGAATTGGAGGACTCACTTGATAATCGGACCTTGCTTTAATTAGCCAGCGAATCTCTTCAGGAATTTCATGATTCATTAACAACCTCAATCTTGCACACCTAACTCGGTAAATTTTTATAATTGCATTTTGAGGCAAAATGAGAAATACTTTTATAATTTTTCAAGAGTGGTGTCTATTTTTTAAGATGAATAGTGGATGCAAATAAAAAAAGGAACAAAGAATTGAACAAATATATATATAGATATCAATTATCATGGGAAACTAAAAGAACCGACTTAAGAGTCACGTAGTACCGTTATCCGTCATTTAACCGAGGTGAGAAAGACTAGCAAACCAAGAGCCACAATTAAAAAAAAAACAAAAACAATGTGAGAAAAACAAAATAATCAACCTTTATCTATAAGATCATTCAAACCAATGGATTCATTTTCACTAGGAAAATTATCAAAGTAAGCTTTCAAACGTTCATTTACCTTAAAAATATTATCATTATTTGGATTCTCAATATCAAAGGCTCCATAAGGATACAAATGTTTCTCAATAAATGGACTGCTCTATCTTGATCTTAGTTCTCCAGGAAATAAATGGAGTCGAGAATTATAAAGCAAAACTTTTTAACCAGTAGCAACTTTTTAACAATTCTCACAAGTTTTACAGAATGCATGTGTGTCCTTGAATATGGTGGGCCAATAAAATCCATTTTGAAAGATTTCTGCAATTGTCTTTTTTACGAGAAATGACTCCCACATGCTTTAGAATAACAAAGTTTAATGACACTAATTACCTCATTGTCAGGAATGCATCTTTGAAATATTTGATCAAGACAATGTTTGAATAAGTTAGGGTCATCCCAATAAAAGTTCTTCACTTCCTTCAAAAACTTTTATTTATCTTGGGTACTTAAATGAGCTAGCAAATCTCCTGAAGCAAAAGATATTTTTATCATACCAAGGTATTAGACTAAGAGAAAGTAAGGATTCATTAGGCAAGTAATAATCGATTGGTGTGATGTCAAATGTCAAATCTGTTGTCACTCTTGATAAAAGATCTGCATCAATATTTTTGGTGCCTTTTTCATATGTGATTTCTTCTTGAGAATAAATCATTTGCACATCTTTTGATTCATCAAACTTTGTTTTACTCACGGTAGATTCAAGTTGATCATAAACTAATTCATCAATAAGATCTACTTCTTGTGAATCATTATTAAGTTGATCGTGGCCTCTGGAAACTATTTAAAGAATAGGATTGTTCATGGAGACATTCCTTAAAACAAGGCAAGGTTGGACAATCATTGCTTGAATGTTCATTGTTTCATAGATTTGACACACAATGTCTTGAACAGATTTTAATTGACCACTCTTTTTCAATTCTAGTGCCTCGACTTTTTTAGCTAAATAAGCAAACTTGGCTTGGAGGTCATGATCTTTCCTAAGATTACACATACCTCAACTAAATATATGAAGTTGAGTTTTACTCGGTGCCTCATAAGTACCTGCGGTATCCCAATTTTGAGCATTTTTAGCTAAAAAGTCTAAGTACTCCATTGCTTCATTAGGTTCTTTATCTTCAAAAGTTTCATTGCATATCATTCAACTATTTGTCTATCTGTAGGTGTTAACCCTTTATAAAAATATAAAACCAATCTCCATGTTTCAAAACCATGACGAGGGCAAGTATTAAGCAAATCTCGATATCTATCCCAATATTCGTAAAATGTTTCTCCTGATTTTTTAATGAAAATGGTGATTTGTCTTTTGAAAAAGTTTGTTCTATGTATAGTTTTGAAACTTAACCTGATTATCAACCCGGTCAAGTGATCAGGTCACAGATTAGATGGGTTGACTTGGGTCAACCCAAATAAAAAACATTTATAAAAAAAACATAAAACTAGTTATGATGCAATACTTACATAAACTAAATTTAAATTATAAACCAACAACATAAATTTAATTCAATATCCAAAACACAAACCAAATATAAATTCTAAAATATTTAAAGCAAAACATCTAATAACATAAATTCTAAATCAACAACATATTCACATTTGTTGAATAAACACATTAAGTTTTTTTATGTCTATAGGAGCAAAATTTGGATCAAATGTCGATGGAATTGAGTCAATCTCATCAACACCTAATAAATCATCAGCATGCTCCTTTGAAACTTCATCGTCACAATCATCTTCAATATCATTAACATTTATGACATTTACATTTCAAACACAATTAATAAATAAATATTATATGTTAAACAAAACTTTATTTTAAATAATATTTATCACTACATAATCAATCATTAATTACCATCATCTAAAGTATCTTGTATGGCCATAGTTGATAGAGCTTGGTGAAAACTTTCTGCTTCTCCAATTGTCAAGATTGACAGGTCATCTTTTACTACCCAATTTTCAATGTCACAAATTGTCTCAATATTAATTGGATCATAATTTTGTCTTTTCCAATAATTCCTATATATTAAAAGTGAAGATAAACATAATATAAGTATTAATAATGTTACCAAACAAGATAAAATAACATATAAGGAATTAGAGAACAGAAAAATACTTTTGTTTCAATCTTAGATTGTAGTGGACGTAAACAAGATCATTAAGCCTTTGGTGCTCCAATCTATTTCTCTTCTTAGAATGAATATGTTCAAACATACTGTAATTTCTCTCACATCCCAAAGAACTTCAAGTTTAACTTAACACTCGTATAGCCAACTATTGTAGATTTGGAACGCTAGTTCCATATGTCATCCACCATTCATCTATCCAAAAAAATAATAAGTAAAAGGAGACTACGTCAAATAATATTTTTAAATATAAAAATTATATACCTGGAGGTATAAGGGTGCGATTATTTATTGTGGACACTTGACCAAAGTTATGTTTAGCATTCCTAAACAACTTCATCTCACTTGTAATCTTACTTTATAATGGTAGATTTCCATATGCATACTTCTCAAGAACATCTAGAAGTCTAGAAATGGTACTCATATGTTTATCCATTATATTTGCATCATATTGAAATCAAGGATTCAATTAGCAGATGGTCTCAGTGCTAAGATAAAAGAGCCAACCGGTACCCTATCATCTAAATTGAAATATGGATCTCCTACTTGTTCCGAGATAGGAATTCAGTAATCCGAGGAGAAATCATCACTACCAGCTAAGATGTAACTCAATTCCTACCTCGCCTGAGTCTGGAACCTCGACAGCGCCAGTTTTTTTAACTAAGTTCACAGGGATTGAAGTCTGCGGACTATCAAGGGCAAGACCAAACAAGCCGTCTAAAAAGGCGTCGTCCTGAGCGATATCTTCACTTAGATTCCCCAAACATATTGGGAATCCTATCATAACCTGAAAGAAGCGTAGGAGATAATTAAAAGCAGCCCAGGATAGAGACAAAGGAAAAGGAAAGAATAAATATTTCTATAAAGTTGTTCATCCCACCAATTATTGATAAAGTCTATGAAAGGTTTCACTTTAGCCTTAAAAGTAACTCAATCTCCTTATTATTTCTTCTTCTACATGATGAATAATGATTAGTACTTAAAAGTGCATTTTTATCAAGGTTTTATTTCATCATTTTGCACTCGAAGTATTAATAACTCCTTAACTAAAGCATGTTTAATTATAATATATCTAATAATATAAGATACCTTTAATTTATGGTAAATGTTTATTTTAAATGCAGGCCTATCACATAAATGAAAGGATTGATTGATGAATTTAAGAACTGAAATTGAAAGGA
>NW_011500861.1:28293-42236 GCF_000495115.2 Populus euphratica | reverse complement strand
TACTACTACTACTACTACTACTACTACTACTATTATTGCTACTATTATTGTTGTTGTTATTGTTGTTATTGTTGTTTATAATTGTTGTTTATACTTTGTACAATTAACCTTCCTGTGGTTCGACCCCGGTCTTGCCGAGTTATTTATTACTTCGACACTCCTGCACTTGGGAGAAGACATTAATCTTTTCGTCGTGTCAAATAACATCATACAAATATCACATCGAAGATTAATCATCACCATCAACCATTTATAGAACTCGAATTAAAGGCTCACTCATTCGCACAATTATTGCATATTTTTTTCAAAATAGAAAGTCTAGCACACTCTCAACAAACTTTTTTCCTTTACTATCTTTAGTATAAGCAGATGAGACCAATTCCCTAGATGTCACCATAGCTCTCAACTCATCTTTATGAGCTAAAATGCTTTGCAATACAATGAAATTGGTAGCAAAACGAGTAGGAGCTAGACTAAGTATTTCTTTTCCTCTAGTGAACTTCCTCATCAAATACAATGGATAACAATGATTATAAATATACTTTGTGGTACCAAAAGCATGCTCAACAACACAACAACCTAACTATAATTTACCAATGTCCTAGAGTATGAGGTTGATACAATGAACAACACAAGAAGACCAAAATATTGAAGGAAATTCTTCCATTAATAACTTGCCAGTAGCAATATAATTTGCAGCATTATCAGTCACCATATGCATAATGTTTTCTACCCCAACGTACAAAACAACCTCTAAATAACTGATACAACAATCTAACAATCTTTGAGACATCTGATACATCCACAGTTTTCAAACAAACTATTCGTTTAGGATAATATACTAAGAAGTTAATTAAAGTCCTCTTCTTTTGATTTTTCCATCTATCAGCCATTAATGTGCAACTAGTCTTTTTCCAAATCTCTTGATAAGTCTCAATATAAATCTTAACTTTATCAGCCACTTTTGCCAAGTAATAACCACGAATAGCATGCAAGTTTGATCCTTTATAACCAAGACCCATGATTGTTACAACATCTATAGCATGCTGATAATACACAGAGTTAACAGCATTAAATGACACACATGCATCAATCATCCACTTTGCTAAAGCAAGATCACACCGTTCAACTGCCTCCTTCCTTCGACAACAATTCTGAAGAGACTTTTAAACACTAGGAGTTGTTCTTTGCTTGAAATATGTCCCTAATGTTGCAGATTTTTTCTACTTTTCATAGCTTGTAGTCGATTGTTTTACAATGCTAGTGCTTTGAATCTTTTTCTTTTTTGCAATATTTGGTGGTAACATATGTTTTTTAGTATTGACATCCTCATCATCATCATCACCATCTTCTAAGTGCCTAATCATCATCTCTTCATGCTCTCTTTGTTGTGCATTAAATGGATTGAAATCTGCTTGTATTTCTCTAACTCTTTTTTTTTTTATTCAGCATTTCCTTTAAGATTCAAAACCATTTGATGTTGAACATCAGGAAGGCATTTGCGACATTGTTCAACTTCTCTTTTAGCTCCAGCTAAATGTTGCTTAAATTGATTAATACAACCACCCGTAAGTACTTATCATTATATAAACATATTAATTTAGTTTTTTCTTCCTCTACTACCACTTGACATGCAAATTAAAGATTGAGATGATTGGGCTGTTGAAGGATCACTACTTGGAGTGCTACTATCATATGAAGACATTTTAAGACCTGACATAATTTTTAAGAGGGAATATAATTTCAAGCTAACTCACTTTGCAATCCATTCATTAGATTAACAATGACAACCTCATTGTTAATCACACATAACAGAAAAAGACTACTCAGTTAACATAATACAAATTCAACACAATACACTAAATACAGACACCACAGATTCAACACAATGCTCCAGAAAATTAACAAATTTGATTAGGCAAAAGAATTAACAATGCTTTAGGAAATTAACAATCCAATTGAAATCAGTAACATATAGAATTATGCCATTCCACACAATACAAACACCACAACACAACTAATTTATAACTGTTGAATCATGGTAACACCGTAATAGCATCAAAAGAATAATGGTAATAAGCATCAAATCATACATAAACAAAATTATGGTAACAACATTCTAGAGTTCATCATCAATTAACATTAAAAACTATAAAGTTCATTTTTTGGCAGAAGTTGAAATTGGGTTGCATAAAAGAAAAGACAGAAATTGATGCAGAAATCAGGCTAAAGAAACATACCTAAAGTGACTAGGTTGCGAATGAATCAACGAACAACAAATCGATGCCCAGCGATTGAAATTGATGCTAGTGATTGGGCTGTGAAGGACTCGGTGCTAGTAATTCAGAAAACGACCAAGAATAAAGAAAACAAAGAGTGAAAGAAGGAGATTCAAACCTTTTTCACATAGATATAATAGGGATCTTCTCCTCAGACGTCCTCTGCTCCTCTACTGGGTTTCTAAGAGTTGAGTTAATTAGGTTTGCAAATTGAAATTGTCCCCAATATTGCTTCGTTCTTTTTCACTCTTCAATATTCAACGTATATTGCTTCGTTCTTTTTCACTCTTCAATCTTCAACGTTTTCGCATTTTAAAAGGCCAAAACAATGTTGTTTAATGATTTCCAATATAAAAAACAAATTGACCAGGTCTCATCCAGGTTTGATAGGGTCCCGGGTCAACTCGCTAGGGCGATCGGGTTTAGCCAAGCCAATTCCTAAATGGGTTTTTACCTCCACTCGGACAGTCTCAGGCCCAAGTCTGCAGGGTTGGTCCGAGATTTAAAACTCTGGTTCTATAAGAAGGGAAAAACTTCTTTAAAAATTGTTGTTGCATTTCATCCCAAGTACAAATGGATCCTAGTTTGAAATTTTATAGCTATGTTTTAACTTTATCTTTTAATAAAAAAGGAAAAATCTTTAATCTGAACAAAGTCTACCACTTGATGTACGTGACCACACTCTCATGCACGTGTAAGAATAAAATAAAAGAAAGAAGAAAACAAAAGAAGAAGAAATAAAGTTAGATATAAAAATATAAAAATAAAAAATAAAATAAATATTATAATTTGTATAATAATTTACCTCCTTGGCAATGGCGCCAAAAACATGACACGACCAAAAGATTGATGTCTTCTCCTAAGTACAAGAGTGTCGAAGTAATAAATAACCCAGCAAGACTAGGGTCGTACCACAAGGTGGTTAATTGTATAAATTATAAATAACAATAACAATAATAATAGAAGAAGAAGAAGAAGTTGATAAGAACTTTGAGATGAAAGATCAATGTGAGGATTAAACAATGATAACAACAAATATCGACATTAGAGGATCCACTAATGGTATTTCAAAATTTGAGATCTATAACTCTAGATATGACCCAATTACCGAACTGTGTTCTAATTTGGACTGCACCACTATCTCTTTTCTAGGTTTGGCCCTCTCTTTATCCTTTAAATTTCAATATTTCAACTCATCAATCAATCTTTTTATTTATGTGATAGGCCTATATTTAGGATGAATATTTACCATAAATTAAAGGTACTTTATGGTATCAGACTTGTTATTATAAAATATGCTTTAGTTAAGGAGTTATTATTCAAGTGCAAAATGATGATATAAAACCTTGATAAAAATGCACTTTTAAGTATTAATCAAATACTTAACAACATTTACAAGTATTAGTATTATTTGAATAAGATAACTAATGTAACTATGTTAACAATTTATAATTTGATTGGAACATTCTTTATATGTGGATTCCAGTTGAGTAATAAAAAAAAAGTTTATACTATACTTGTTTGAAATACTATTAGTACATCCTCTAACCTTGATATTTATTTTTATTATTGTTTAATCCTCACATTATTCTTACAATCTCAAAGTCCTCTTTAACTTCTTGTTATTGTTGTTGTTTAAATCATCATCATCATCATCATCATTGTTTATAATTTATATAGTTAACCTCTTTATGGTTTGACCTCAGTCTTGCCAAGTTATTTATTACTTTGACACCCTTACACTTGGAAGAAGACATCAATTTTTTTGTCATGTCATTTATGTTTTTTATTTTCATGGAGAATAATCTACTTCTAACATTGAAAATCAAAATAAAAATAATCATAAGCACTAAAAAAAAAAGAAGAAAAATTGTGAAGATTCAACTAAATTTTGAGTACCCTTTAAAATTACAAACTCGGATTTAATTTCCCGCGACCAACTAATATAATCCACACACTCGGAATTTATCCTATTAATCTTTGAAACCTTATATTTCAAGAAATTAAACTTTAGATTTGTCAGTAACAAAATAACATATGTAACAGACCAAAAAAAAACTAATAAATCTTACACTACTAGGTGGGACCCAGAACTATTTAGGATCTTGTACATGTCAGGATCTGATAGTTCTACACAAGCATGACCCATAATCATTTTAGGATCCAGCTGGGTGTAGGAGATAAAATACCTTTAGGTCTTGCACTCGGTAGGACCCAACATCCCTTTGGGTCCTGCACTATACAGGATCCAAAAACCCTTTAAGTCCGGCACCAGGAGAACCCTACACTCATATGAGTCTGCACCCAACAAAACCTGATACCTAATTGTGTCGTGCAACTTGCAAAATTCAAGATTTAATTTGGTCATTTATTTATATATTTTATAATATATATAATTTAAAACTATTGCCTAAAAAATCTAAAGATAATAAAACATTGATAAACTTTGAATCTCCTCCACTAATAAATTAAAATATCTTCTATTACCTAAAATAAAATCTTTCATATAATGCCAAAAATTTATAAAATATATGATGTGAATCAAAAATTTATTGAGTTTATCATCTTTATAGTATGAAAAAAATCAAAAAGAGAAAAAAAATAAAATTAGAAATATCTAAAATATTTTTAAAAAATATATTGAGATAATATTTTTTTTATATAATCACATGAAAAAATAATTTTGAAGTAAAGAAAAAAATTTAAAAATTTCAAATTTCATGGGTCTCACATCACAACCAAGTATAATAACAATATATATTAAAAAAATATTTTAAAGTAAAGAAAAGAATTTAAAATTTTAAAATTTTTTAGGTCTCGCTTTGCAGCTACACACAATCTCAATATTTTTTTTTTTAATTTTGAAAAAATACAAAAACATAAAAAAGTATTAATTTGAAATAAAGCAAAAACTTAAAAATCATCAAATTTTTTTCATAGATTTTTTGAAATGCAAAATCAAACATGTTTTAATTAAAAAAGTCAATCCAACTTCAAAAAAAAAAATCATCACCCAACTTTTGTGTAATAAAAAAAATCACATCAATTTATTTTATCTTTACAATATGAAAAACATCAATAAAAGAAAAGAAAAAAACATTTTGAGAGGAAGTGCTAAAATATCATTTAATGTATAAGAACGGTAAAATTGTTAATCACGATCTATATAATAACAATGTTTTGAATCCATTCAAATTGAATTGGTATTGTCTTTGTTATAATTATCATTATAATTATTGTGAAGAAACATTCAGAATAATTAACCTAGAACAATTTATTTTTTCTATATTGGATGACTATTTTAAAAACACTCTTTCCATTATCAGGTACTAAAAGTTTTCTTATTCCAGTGGTAGTAGTGGGTGTTGGGTGTTGCAGGTGTAAAACCTAAAATGGTTTTGGGTCCTACTAGGTACAATACCTAAATTTATTATGGGTCTTACACGGTGTAGAATCTAATTGGGTGTTGGATCCTGCCAGGTATAGAACCAAAATAGCTATAGTATGAGCAATCCATCGTAGGAACATCACTATAGGAAGATTGTAAAAACCAAAATTGATTTATTTTGGTGGATGAATTGGGAATCCATGTTATCAAGTATGTGAGAATTCAAACCCCCATGCCACTCTATGCCTTTGCACATCATAAATATATGTATCTTCTTAACTACTATATAACATAATCATTAAATATTAATGTAAGACTATTGATCAATAAGGACAACCGGTTTCTGGACCTAGCAAGCTTATCCAATTAAATTTCTTTGCCATCGAGTTGAATTTCCTAATTAAATCACATTTTATTTTTTATTTAAAAAATTCTTCAAAAAAATGACAATTTTTAAGTATTTTTTCTTCAAATTAATATTTTTGTTATGTTTTTGTATTATGTTTTTAAAAAAATATGTTAAGATTATGTCTGGCTGTAATGCTAGATTCAAAAAAATTTAAAATTTGAACTTCAAACAAATATTTTCTTCATATTTTTGTATTATTTTTTAAATATTGTTTTTTAAAAAACATACATTGAGATTATGTCTAGTTTAGAGGCAAGACTCACAAAATTGAAATTTTTTTATTTTTTTCTTTACTTCAAATTAATATTCATTTAATATTTTTTCTTTACTTCAAATTAATTAGATCATATTTTATTTGCGTTTAAAAAATTCTTTGGAAAAAATTGATAATTTTGAAATTTTTTTTCTTTACTTCAAATTAATATTTTTTAATGTTTTTGTATTATATTTTTAAAATGTTGGCACTATGTTTGGTTGAGATGCGACCCATGAATAATATCTTTTTTCATAATTTTATATATTCTTTTAAAAAAATATTAAGATTGTGTTTGGCTTAGTAAATAATTCTCTAATATTGCCATATTCAAGTTGATGGAACTCTAAATACATTTTTTATTCACATCATATACTTTATAAATGTTTAGTATTATATAAGAAATTTTATTTCCGGCAATAGAATATATTTTTATTTTATAAAATTAGTGTCTATATATTTTTTATGTAGTAATTTTGAATTATAAATAGATATAAATAGATCTCCAAATATAGGATCAATCATCTATTTTCCCCAACCACAAGGATTAAATAATTAGTTTTACAGGGTCTAACTTAGAATATACTCTCATTTGCACACAAGAATTTATAGTTCCAACAAACTAAATTCAGATTTTAGTGGATAATCTGGATCTTCTCACTAGCTCACTCTTGCACCTACGCAAAGGGTTGGGTCATGCCGTGTGTAGGATCTAAATTCATTGTGGATCCTACACAATGTAGGATTTAAAATTGTTTTGGGTCCTAACTAGTGCAGGACCTAATAGAATGTTGGGTCCATCAGGTGCAAGACCCAAAATTACCCTGCAGGACCATTTGCTTATCGGATGCTTATTCATCAAGTGGATCCAATCTCATCCAACTTCAAATTGGTAGAAAAGTGAGTCATTTTTTCCTAATAGAGTTGCTAGTTCTAATGCTCGTGATGGAATAAAAAAAAGTTGGAAATTCTTCTTTTTTTTTTTTCCTTTTGTTGAGTCAAGGAGCAATGCCTTCGCTGATAGATCCCGCCTAGGGAAAACCCCATGTATATATATTAGTAAGGCCTCTTCCCTTACCCGTGTTGTTGTTCTTCTTGTTCCCTAACTTTCTTATTTAAATAAGGATCTCGTCATATTCATCCTTGACTTATTTCATTTTAATTTCTCTATATTTTTCCATATTATTTTTTAAAATTATCTTTATTGAATTTATTTTTTTAATGTTAAAATGGTGAAGAATTTAGCTTTGTAATTTTTTTTAAAAAAATATTTTAGATTGTTACAATGTTTCCCCACATGATTTTTATGGTTTTTTTATTATTTTCTTCAAAATTATCTGTCGATTTTATTTTTTTAATATTGGTTGGCAGAAAATTACAACTATAGTTTTCCTCGTAAAACATTATGAATTGTTATAGTGTTTCTTTACATTGGTCTTTTTTCTATTTTTTATATAATTTTTTTATATATTGTTTTTCAAAATTATCTTTGATACTTTTATTTTTTTCATATTAATCTGGTTGAGAATTTTATTTTATATTTTTTTCTTTAAAACATTATGAATTGTTACAATCATTCCCAATATTTTGTTTATTATGAATTTTTTCAAAATTATTTTTTTCAATTTTATTTTTTTAATATTAAGTTGAGAATTATATATTTACTCATGAAACATTATGGATTGCTATAGTGTTTTCCTGCATGATTTTTTTTAAAATTATTTTTTTAATTTTTCCTTAAAAATATTGTAGATTATAATAATTTTTTTCTATATAATTTTTTTTTATATATATTTTTTCATATGTTTACAACAACGCACGGGCATGCTACAAGCCCATAATAATTTTTTTCTATATAATTTTTTTATATATATATTTTTTCATATGTTTACAACATCGCACAGGCATGTTACAAGCCCACGGTAGTACACGGGATAACATCTAATACTATAAGAGAAGGGGTAAGAACATTATAGGTTATTGCAGATGATGACTCATGTACATTATATTATGGATTGAAACAATAAATTAACATTTGGCTTGGTTGGTGAGGGTAAGAGAGTCTTACACGAGAGAGAGAGAGAGAGAGCTAATGTATAGGGACAATTTCATGTTTTGCTTTTGAATGCATTGTTCATTTACTTAATTGCTTTTAAAGTTAAAAAAAAACTATTTGTTTTCAGTCCAAGGTCAATTTTGTCTTTTCACTAATTTTTGGGTTATTATCAAGTGCATTAAGGGGCAAGTTAGTCTTTGACATTATAATAAATATCATATATAAAAAAGTTAATAATATGTTTGTTTGCACGTGTCAATGCATGTGTTTTAATGTATTAATACATGATTATTATTCATTGTCTTCAAGTATCACATACAATGTCGCCCAACCACATCTGATTCTTCTTGGCATCCCCTTTATTCTTAGATGATGTTTGTCATCGATGGACATCTACTTAGGCATTGATAACCCTTTTTTTTCTTTTTTGTCCTTGATTTTTATACCTTTCCCTCTAATTTTAAAAGCAGCCTCTTAATATTTATTTTCTTTGTATTTTGTTCTTTTGATTTCTAATTGTTTTTTCTTGTTCTTTTTGTGGATTTTTTTTTATTTTTTATGTCATTATTCAATCCTATTTTGTCATGTGTTATTTTTCCACTTTGGTTCTCATTCTTTTGATTTCAGATTTTTTTCTAACCTTTTTTGTGTAATTTTTATTAGTCTTCAATTTCATCCCCAAAACAAATATATAGTATATTATTATTGTTTTTCAATTTGGTTTGATTTTTTTCTTTTTTAAAAGTTATTTTTCTTTTCAATTTCACCTTTCAATCGAAAATTTATGGTTGCTCTCTATTTTTGGTTTTGAATATTTTTGTGTGATTTATTTTTTTCTTTCTCCATTCTCATCCTTCATTATTTGAGTTGTTAGGGATTGAATTTCATAATTTTTTCATGTTAGGTGCTTTCAATCTGATAACCTAAATCACGAGTTTGAAAAGTTAATGCTGGCCAATATATTTTTTTTATTTCATCGTTCATTTATTTAGTTTTATAATTTTTTTCACTTTATTTTCTATTGAGTTATCTCAATCTCATAACCTGAATTATAAATTTGATAAGTTAACTTAGGCTGACTCACCTTTTATTATTCAAGTTACATGTCTATGATGTGATGTTGATTGAGGCCTTTTCCTCTTTTTTTATCCAATCTCAACCTTCTACATATATTTTTTTCCAAGTTGTCATGATTTTTTTTTAAATTTGTTTGTTTATGATTGTTGTCCTTTTTTTATTATCTGATTAAAATAAAACTAATATATTATACCCCGTTGCATTTCATCCCAAGCATGAATGGATCCTGACCTAATATTTTGTAGCCATGTTTTAGCTTTATCTTTTAACGAAAAAGGAAAAAGCTTTAATCTGATGGTGTTCATGCTACAATTTAAGTCATTATAAGTGTTACAAACTTCTTCAAATTCTCTTAAGTGCAAGTATGGATTTTCTAATTCTAAGCCATGAAAAGTGGGTAAAAGTTGAATAATACCTGGCTTAAAATTAAAATGAGATGCATCAGGAGGAAAAACAATACATGATGGTGCACTTGTTCTTGTTGGATTCATATGATCTCTAAGTGTTCTAACACGATTATTCTCATTATTCTCATTATGAATTGATTGGTTATCTTCTTCGGCCATGTTTTCTAAAGAAAATGATGATTTTCTAGAAAGTCTACCACTTAATGTACGTGTCCAAACTCTCATGCAAATACAAAAGAAAAGAAAAGAAAAAAGAAAAAGAAAAAGAAAAAGAAACAACAATTAGAAAAACAAATAAAAGTGAAAATAAAATAAAATAAAATATTTAATTTATACAATAACTTACCTCCCCGGCAACGGCGCCAAAAACTTGACACGATCAAAGAGTTGATGTCTTATCCCAAGTGCAGGAGTGTCAAAGTAAAATAACCCGGCAAGACCGGGGTCGAACCACAGGGAGGTGAATTATATAAATTACAAATAAAGAAAAAGATTTAAAGAGAATAATAACAGAAAAGGAGTTGAAGAAAGTTTTGGGATGTGATATTGATGTAAGGATTAAACAATAACAAAACATATGTCAAGGTTATAGGATTCACTAATGGTATTTCAAATAAATATAATATAAACTCTTTTTATTACTCAACTAGAAACCACACACAAAGGAGGTTCTAATCGGATGATTTCTCGTTATTAGCTCATTATAAATTACTAACATGATCATATTAATTATCTTATATAAGTAATACCATACTTATAAATATCATCAAGCATTCATGTTGCTAGTTTATGTTAACAACAAATCAAGTTTCTATCATAATAACGATTTCGGCCGAAAACTATGAAAGATCAAGCATTTGATGTACCAAATATTATACAACACAAATCTAAATTAAACATTTAATAAGCAAGGTATTAAGAATTAGTAAGATAAAAAGATAAAACATGTTAATAACAATCTTTCTTGGATATAAACATTTAAAGCTCATGTTGAGTTTATATTATACCTATTCTAACACCATTAGAGAAACCTTTTCACCTTGACATAATTAACTTAGCTAAACATTAAGAAGGAGAAAAACACAAATAAACAATATAAGAACATAAACATAATATAAGCTAACTAAGTATAGGAAAGGAAATGAAAGAGCATAAACAAGAGATTACTATAGCATAAAAGAAAACTTGAACATTACAAAGATGTAGAGAGAAAGCAAGAAGATAACTTTGATCTGAAAATTAATATGACTAAATACATGGACAATGCCTCCTTTTATAGGCTAAGTTTCAGAACTATTGATTGATTGAAGAATTGGTGGGCATCCATTGATTTGGTGGCTGGTTTTTGACATTAATGGCTGCTGGTTTTTTGATATTGTGGGCTGATTTTTGATATTGTTGGCTGGCCAAAACGTCATTGCTCACATCAGAATTATAGCCAACTGAATTGTGGAATCTGTGGGCAATTGTCTCAGCTTTCCATAAAAAAAAACCAGAGCTCATTTGGACTTCTAGAACTCAAGATATGAGCCAAAAACCGAATAGTGCTTGAGCTGCAGGACAGCTTCCGACGTCTTCGTTGTTGCTAAGATTTGGGCTTGAAAACGGCAGAACTGAGTCTTTGACTTCATATGAAAGTTGTAGGTCTATGTCTTACCTTTCCATCGATATAAAATGGACCTAAATCTGATATCTACAGCTCCAGATATGATCAAATTACTGAACGGTGTTCGAGTTTGGAATGCACCAGCAACACTTTGCTAAGTTTGGCCTTCTTTTTATCCTTTCAATTTCAATCCTTAAACTCATCAATCAATCCTTTTATTTATGTGATAGACCTGCATTTAGGATGAATATTTACCATGAATTAAAGGTATATTATATTTTTAGACTTGCTAATATAAAACATGCTTTTGTTAGGGAATTTAATGATACTTTAGGTGCAATATGATGACATAAATCCTTAATGAGAATGCACTTTTAAGTACTAATCAAAGGCTATAACCTATGTCATTGGTTTTTCTTCTTAAAAAATAAAACAAAAAAACAATTACAACACTTAAACATCATTTCTTATTAAAAAAACATTAAGTTGCAGCATAGCAAGAGCCCACTTCTAGTAATTACCTAATATACAAAGGACTTGGAAAACCTCATGGGCTTTACTATAAAAGAATGAAGTTTTTATTCTTTTTTTTTAAGTCAACCCTCGTTTCTCCATTTTTCTTTTTCTTTTCAATTTCATCCTTTTATTTTCTTAATTTCATCTCCATACCTTCTTTTTTTTATCAATCATCTAAGTTGTCGTAGGATTGACCAAGTCAACAAGATCAAATTGAAACAACTCTCATATGATTTAATTTTAAACCTAAGTTAGGCAAGTAGTCAGGTTGATAGTCTTTTTATGTCATTTTCATCTTTTTTTTTCCTCCATTTCATTTGTAAAATTCTTTACCTATCAAATAGGTTGCTTCTAGACTAGCCAAGTTGACTGAGTCACATTAGAAGAACTCCAACAATATTTAATTTTAAACCCAGGTTAAGTAGGGAGTCAAATCAAGAGATTTCATTGTTGGCCTGCTAGGTCAAGATTTAATAACAATGTCAAATAGTACTCTACAACCTCAATGTTTTGGTTTTTTCTATGTTTGGTGAATGCTTTCATTTTTGTTTTTTTGTTTTCCTTGCACTATTCATATTAGGTTTATTTCTTGCACTTGTTTTTTCATCCTTGTTGTCATAACCCAATTCTGGGTTATTCTCTAAATTCATCATTTTTCAAAATAAAAATAATAAAATAATAAAATAAAAGCTGGCAATGTGGAGAAAGCAGGTTAGGGAATTAAACATCAATTTTGAAGGAAGTTTGAAGGCCTAATTATACCCCATTTATGCCTTAAAATAAAGGGGAAAAAAGCAAATTCAAGGTTAAATTAAATGATTATTGGATGAATTTGCATAAAAATTAAGTCCAATGACATAATTAGAATTTTAACAGGCCAATTTGATTTAATCATGGGCCAAATTGAATTTTAATTATGTTTAAGAGTGAATTTGGGTCCAATTGAAGGATTTAATTAAATGCAAGGACTTAATTATACTTTAAATGGGTATATTAATTTTATTTGAGGTTTAATTGGTGAAAAATTAAATTCAAGAGCCTAATTTGGGCTTAATTGAGAATATTGAAATTTTAAGAGACCAAATTTATTTTTTACCAAGTTAGTTGATTGAAAGTAAGGGCTAAATTGCAAGAAAATTAAAGTTTTGAGGTCAATTACGGGTTAAATTGAAGAAATTCATAGCCAATTATCAATTTGCAAAAGGTGCCACACTATAGAGACCTAATTGACAAAAAACCAGGGGTTAAATTGAAGGCAATTGAAAGTTTAATGCCCAATTAAGGGTTAAATTGCATAAATCTAAGACCAAGGACCAATGTGCAAAAGGCAAGTAAATCCAGGGTTCCAACTGAAGTTCAGCATGGGTGTAATTGCATTAAATAAAAAATTTAAAGTCATTTAGGGGTACAATCACACAAAATTAAAAGTTGGAGTATTGCTTTGAACTTCAAAGAAATCCCTAATTCAAACCTAAAATAGCACCATTTAAGATTGTGTGTGTGTGTAAAAAGAGGAACAGATAACACATTGTTTGGTCACTGTTTATTTTTTTTTTTTTGAAAAGCTAGTCCATTTACCTACTTTGCATTTGTATTTAATGTATCTAATGTCCATCAAATTTAATAAAACTTACATGAAATAAATCATAAGACATCCCTTTATGTCTGGGTATGGTCATTGCCGGCTTATTAGCAAAGAAATGGACGTGACACTAATTAGTACTTAAAAGTGCATTTTTATCAAGGTTTTATATCATCATTTTGCACTTGAAGTATCAATAACTCCTTAACTAAAATATATTTTATAATAACATATCTAATAATATAAGATATCTTTAATTTGTGGTAAATATTCATTTTAAATGCAGGCCTATCACATAAATAAAAGGATTAATTGATGAGTTTAAGAATTGAAATTGAAAGGACAAAGACATGGCCAAACTTAGAAAAAC
>NW_011500861.1:0-28227 GCF_000495115.2 Populus euphratica | reverse complement strand
AGCTCCAGATATGACCCAATTACCGAACAGTATTCTGGTTTGGATTGCACCGACATCTCTTTTCTAAGTTTGGCCATCTATTTGTCCTTTCAATTTCAGTTCTTAAATTCATCAATCAATCTTTTCATTTATGTGGTAGACCTATATTTAAAATGAACATTTACCATAAATTAAAGGTATCTTATATTATTAGATACGTTATTATAAAAAATGCTTTAGTTAAGGAGTTATTGATACTTCAAGTGCAAAATGATGATACAAAACCTTGATAAAAATGCACTTTTAAGTACTAATCATTGCACATGTACTTTGGAAGGAATCAAATATCTCTCTAGTGCTATGACATAATTTACCTTGAAAATGATTCACATGGTCTTCCTAATATACTCATAAATCTATTTAATGATTAGACAAACACCATTGCAATAGCAGGAATAGGTATCATTCACCCAATAAACTTACTCTTCCTTCAAAGATAAGACAAACAAAGCCTTAGCAAATATGTTGTATTCTTCTAAGAAAGATAAAATAAGGTCCTCTATGGATTAAATTCGAAGTTTCTCAATGCAACTTACTACCTAGAGACTTTTTAACATCCTATTATAAATACATCTAAACTAAAAAATGGAAGCCTACAAGATCTCTTCTCGATTCCAAGGAGTTAGAACCCTTCTAAATCTTATTAAGGTTAGATGATTTAAAACTTAAAAACCAGAAATGTTTAACTAATTACAGGCATCGAACCTAAAAACATTTAATTAATTACAAGCTTTGGACCTTTAAATGCTTAAATAAGTATGGGTGTTGAACCAAGATAAAATCTCTATAAGAACTCCAGACCCTTGCAACTCAAAATTAATAATGAGATAAGTGAATTCTATTAAAAAAAATGATGTACATGTTACATGAATAAATCCCACTAGATCGGGGTTAGTGTGTGTATGTGTGAATAGGGGTTTACTAATCTAACTCAAGCTCCTCGACTAGATATTCCCCCAACTAGGCATCAGTGGCCCTGACTAGGAACATGTTTGTAAAATCCAAAACCAAGCCTAAATAAAAGGCTACATTGAAAGCCACTTGCATTTCCCCTCAACAGGTTGAAGAAATACATGTTGATCATGACAACAAATATCCTATCTCCCACCATCTCGTTCGAAGCCAGTGACCTTCCAAACAATTCTTAAAACTCTTAAAGAGAGTCCCTTAAAGCCTCTAGTTTAGCCTAGGAATGCCAGGTTTCTTCTATTGCAGCAGTAAGCTTAGCTCGTAGACTAGCTTGAGTGGTCCTCCCTTCAAGGATCTCCTATCCTAGAAGATCCACTTGATTATAGGCAGCCTAAAGTAATTTTTTACTAGAGCTCAACTAAAGAGAAATGCCCTATATTTGGTCCTTAAGCATAGAAAAGCCACCTTAAGCCTCTATAGTGTGACCTTTAAAATGGCTTTTTCCCTTTTAAGTTGTTTGAAGGTAGCTTGATTTGTTGTTTTCACAACCATGACCTTTTTCACATGACTCATGTCAACTAACCAGCACCTCCTATAACGGAAGAACATCATGAAACCTAAAAAAAAAATCCCTTATGTTAAATGCCATTTGGCCAGTTAAAGCTAAGTGGCGATAGAAGCTTTCATTAGATATTATAGAGATGTCTGACGGGATGGTGAGGATCCTTTTCAACACTTTTACCATTTTAAGGTCAGTCTCTCTAAGACTTCACTTTCAACCAACAACAAGCTCCATAACCCGCTTCTCTTCATCCTCTAAGGAGGGAAAATTGAAGGCAACACGGCTAAAAGCCAAATAGGAAAAAAGATCCTTGAACTCCTCAAGGCCAACCCTAATGGAAGACCCAATTTCTTCTTCCTTTATCGGTAGAAATGGAAAATACACTAAAGAAAATTCCATTGTGACCCTTAATAGATGAGACTAGAACATAGGATTCCATCAGGGTATAAATCCTCCCTTTTTAAAAGCAAATGATAACACCCATAATCATTATAAAAGGAGTCAAATTTGCTTCTTTCCTAGCTGGGGGGGAATTATTACCCTAACTTTTATGGGGGTTATGGCTCCCATCATTGTCTCCTCAAGGATAGAACCTTTAGTAGGAGGGAGTTCACCAACTATTATGGGGTAGTCCTCTATCACGTTTTCATCCCTACCTTCATTAATAATAAGAGACAAAGACTTTCTGAGTGAACTCTTTTCCATGAACTTTCTTGAACTTTCTCTTTCTTCTTTAGCTATTAGCCCTGCTAAGAAACAAAAACATAATAAAGAAAGGAAAAAATGAACTTAACCACAAAGAAATAGAAGGATAGGAAAAGCAATATGTTATGCAAGGTAGCCTGGTAGCATTCTATGGCTATATTATTAACTTCGTATTTAGTTAAAGTCAAGGCTAATATAACACAGGTTTTCTTCTCATTCAAGCTTAGACAAGGCTTGTTGTTTACTTCATAGAGGGGACCTTCTAGTAATGGGAACATCTCTAGACTTCTTGTAGCCCCTCTTTAGGATTAACTATCTTGTTGCATCATACTACCAACCATCTCCTCCTTCACTTTTTTACATGTGTTGGCTTTCTAGACAACATCCCCTTCATAGTGCTAGTGGGTCTATTGGCGAAGCTAAAAAACCAACGCACGTTATTGTCATCATCAATACCAACAACCAATTGCTAGGGGTTTTTTAAAATATCAACTATTTGTTTGAGCCAAAAGAACCTATAAAGCTTTTCAAATAAGGATAAAATTATCCACCGATTAGGATACAACTAACCTAGAACTAGCTTGCATTAACTAAACCCCTCCTTTGTGAACCCTTAAAGAGGGAAAGAATACCCCATTGCATGCATTCAGATAAGGCAATGATTTCAAAGTAACCTTCAGTGGAACTTAGGGTCAATTGGCTAATACACTCAATAGAGATGGGTATTTGAGCCACGTGCTCTCTCTATTGGTTGTAAGGCATATATTTCATGTCCTCAATATATATGTTACTGAGAATATCATCCTTAGGAGTTTGAATCAACCTCCCTCTATCTTGAGCATCTCTAACAGTAGCAGGAGAATAACTCTTAGAAGAAGGGTTGCTTGACTCCCTACCAGATAAAGACGTCAATGTACCACCCTTTTGTTCTGGGACTCGGTCTAATAACCCCTTCTCCTTTACCATTTTTTTTAGGCTCTGGTTGAAACTTGAACTCCTCTTCTAAGGTAAGAGCACCTCTCTTTTTAGAGATCGATTGAACATTTCTAGGGTCTATTTATTTATTAGTATTTAAAAGTATATTTTTATAAAGGTTTTATATCATTATTTTGCACTTGAAATATCAATAACTCCTTAGCTAGAGCATGTTTTATAATAACATATCTAATAATATAAGATACCTTTAATTTATGGTAAATGTTCATCTTAAATGCAAGCCTATCACATAAATCAAGAGATTGATTGATGAGTTTAACTATGAAGTTGAGAAGATAAAGAGAAGGCTATGATTAGAAAAGAGATGTTGGTTCAATCCAAATTGGAACAACATTTGGTTGATCAAGAGATTGATTGATGAGTTTAACTATGAAGTTGAGAAGATAAAGAGAAGGCTATGATTAGAAAAGAGATGTTGGTTCAATCCAAATTGGAACAACATTTGGTTGTTAGATCATAACTAAAGCTGTAAAACTTGGATTCAGGCCTACTCTACATGAATGGAAAGCTAAGATATAGGTCTAAAACTTGTATGCAGAGTCCAAGATTCTAAAAGGTCATTTTCAAGTTCAAATTATAGCATCAACAGAGAAGTTGAAATCTATTTTATAGCTCAGACACTATTCAGTGTTCAGCCCATTTATCAAGTTCTAGAAGTCTAAATAACCTTAATTTTTATTTTTTTAGAAAGCTGAGACAATTTTCTAGAACTTTTATGAATACAGTCTACTCAACTTCTGATGTTAGCAACGATGTTTTGTTTAGACAAGAAGATAAGGATTCTCACCAAGTCAAGATATGGCTACCTACTCAATAATTAGTCAACAAATTAATAGTTCTAAATTTTGGCCTATAAAAGGAGGCATTTGCCATGTATTTAGGCATATTGATTTTCAGATCAAGATCACATTCTTGCTCTTTTTTATATATATATTTTTATAATACGTAAGTTTTGCTTTCATTAATCTCTTGTTTATGTCTTTCATTTTCTTTCCTTTACTTAGTTAACTTACATTTTATTTATATTCTTCTCTTGTTTATTTATGTTTTCTCTTTCATTATGTTTAGTTAAATTTATTATTTCCAGGTAAAAAGGTTACACTAACGGTGTAAAAGTAGGTATAATATAAACTCGAAATGGATTTTAATGTTTGATACTAACATATTTTGTATTTGTTATTTTGTTCACTCTTAATATTTTGCTTGTGAAATGATTAATCTATATTTATGTTGTATAACCCATGGTATAACAAATACTTGGCACTTTCATAGCCCAACAGCATGGTATAACCGACATTGATGCTATAAAAAAAACTTGATTTGTTGTTAACATAAGTTATAATCATAAATAACTAACAACATTTATAAGTATTAGTATTATTCGAATAAGATAACTAATGTAATCATGTTAACAATTTCTAATCTAATTGTAACCTCCTTTGTGTTTGGTTTCCAGTTAAGTAATAAAAAGAATTTATATTATATTTGTTTGAAATATCATTAGTGGATCATTTAGCCTTGACATTTGTTTTTATCATTGTTTAATCCTCACATTAATTTTACATCTCAAAGTCCTCTTTAACTTCTTGTTGTTGTTGTTCTTATTGCTACTACTATTACTACTACTACTACTGTTACTGTTTATGATTGTTGTTTTTGTTGTTGTTGTTGTTGTTGTTGTTGTTGTTATAGTTATCCTACCAGTAATTCGATCCCGATCTTGTCGGGTTATTTATTACTTCAACACTCATATGCTTAGGAGAAGACATCAATCTTTTGATCATATCAAGTTTTTGGCGTTGTTTCTAGGGAGGCAAATTCTTGTATAAATTACAATATTTATTTTATTTTCACTTTTCACTTTTCTTATATCTGACTTTGTTTTTTTTATTTTGTTTCTTTTTTTTGTTTTCTTCAACCTTTTATTCTCTCTTTACACGTGCATGAGAATTTGATCATGTACATTAAGAATAAGTGCACTCTTATGCATCGTTTTTCCTCCTGATGCATCTCATTTTAATTTTAAGTCAAATATTATTCAACTTTTACCTTCTTTTGATGGCTTAGATTTAGAAAATCTATACTTGCATTTAAGGGAATTTGAGAAGGTTTGTTGATTAGTACTTAAAAATGCACTTTTATCATGGTTTTATATCATCATTTTGCACTTGAAGTATCAATAACTCCTTAACTAAAGCATGCTTTATAATAATATATCTAATAATATAAGATACCTTTAATTTGTGGTAAATGTTCATTTTAAATGCAGGCCTATCACATAAATGAAAGGAATGATTGATGACTTTAAGAACTTAAATTGCAAGGGAAAAAAGATGACCAAAATTAGAAAAGAGATGTCGGTGCAATCCAAACCAGAACACTGTTCGGTAATTGAGTCATATCTGGAGCTATAGATCTCAGATTTAGGTTTACTTTATATGGATGGAAAGTTAAGACATAGGCCTACAACTTTCATATGGAGCCTAAGATCTAAAAAGGCCATTTTCAAGTCCAAATTGTAGCAACAACAAAGAAGCCCAAATCTGTCCTCTAGCCCGAGCATTGTTCAGTATTTTGGCCATATCTGGAGTTCTAGAAGTCCAAATGAGCTGAATGTTTTACACAAGAAAGATGAGATAATTGCCTATAACTTTCATGTTTCGAGTGGCTCCAATTTTGATGTTATCAATGACGTTTTGGGCAGACAAGAGAAGATAAGGATATGTTCTTGTTTTGTCAATCTGTCATCAAATCAATAGTTCCCAATTTTGGCCTATAAAAGGAGGCATTTGCCATTTATTTAGGCATCTTGGTTTCCAGATCAAGATCATGCTCTTGCTTTCTCTCTTTTTATTTTTTGTGATGTTTATGTTTTGCTTTCATTAATATCAAGTTTATGCCTTTCATTTCCTTTCCTTTACTTAGTTAAATTTTATCTTATTTATGTTCTTGTTTTGTTTATTTATTTTTCTTTCTTTCATTATGTCTAACTAAGTTTATTAAGTCAAGGTGAAAAGGTTACACTAATGGTGTAAGAATAAGTATAGTGTAAACTTAATATGGACTTTAATGTTTGATACTAACATGTTTTGTATTTGTTATCTTGTTCACTCTTTAATACTTTGCTTGTTAAATGACTAATCTTGATTTATGTTGTATAACACTTGATACAACAAATGCTTGGCACTTTCATAGCCCATACTGTATGGTATAACCGACACCTGAGCTATGAAAGGAACTTGATTTGTTATTAACATAAGTTATAATCATGAATGCTTGATGAAATTTACAAGTATTAGCATTAGTTGAATAACATGACTAATGTAATCATGTTAACAATCTATAATTTGATTGGAACCTCCTTTGTGTGTGGATTTTATTTTCTTGGACACACAACCTGTTGAAGTATGTAATTTATTTCCTGTGATTTTAGGACGTCCATTTCTTACAACTTCCAATGCATTGATTAATTGTAGGAATGGACTAATGAAGCTATCATTTGGAAACATGACATTGGAGATGAATATTTTCAACATTTGCAAGCAACCTAGAGATGATAATGATTTACAGGAAGTGGACTTTACTAAAAAATTAATTCATGATCAATTTCCAACCACTTCCAATGAAACTAAGATTGATGAATCTGATGATTTGCAAATGATTTATTTTCAGGAAGAATCAAAGAAAAGTAATTGGAGGCCACAAATTGAGGAATTGCCACCACGCTTAATTAAGTCCATACCTTCAAATGTTCAACCACCAAAACTTGATTTGAAACTGTTGTCATCCAATCTCAAATACTCATTTTTAGGAGAAAATGAAACTTTTTCGGTAATAATCTCTTCCAAACTTAATGCATATCAAGAAGGTAAGTTATTACAAACTCTAAAAATGCACAAAAATGCATTAGGATGGACCATAGTTGATATAAAAGGAATTAGTCCTTTGATTTGTACACATAAAATTTATTTAGAGGAAAATGCTAAACCCTCTAGAGAAATGCAACGAAGGCTAAATCCTAATATGAAAGAAGTAGTGAAAAATGAAGTTATTAAGCTTCTAGATAATGAAATCATTTATCCTATTTCTAACAGAAAATGGGTAAGTCCTGCCCAAGTTGTACCCAAGAAGTCTGGAGTCACTGTGATAACAAATGAGAACAATGACTTAATTCCCACTAGAATTGTTACTGGTTGGCGCATGTGCATTGACTATAGGAAACTTAATTTAATGACTAGAAAAGATCATTTTTCTTTACCTTTCATGGATCAAATCGTAGAAAGAGTTGCAGGTCATGAATTTTATTATTTCCTAAATGGCTATTCGGGCTACAACCAAATTGAAATTGCATTGGAAGATCAAGAAAAGACTACTATCACATGTCTATTTGGTACTTTTGCATATCGAAGGATGCCTTTTGGATTACGTAATGCACCAGCCATATTTCAAAGATGCATGCTTAGTATATTTAGTGATATGGTTGAACATTTTCTTGAGATTTTCATGGATGATTTTTCTATTTTTGACGATTCATTTGATGATTGTTTAACTAACTTAGGAAAGGTTTTGTTTTCTGTTTTTGGCGATTCATTTGATGATTGTTTGACTAATTTAGGAAAGGTTTTAACCAGGTGTGAAGAGAAGAATCTTGTGCTGAATTGGGAAAAATGTCATTTTATGGTAACAAACAGCATTGTACTTGGTCACATTGTTTCATCAAAAGGAATTGAGGTTGACAAATCTAAAATCGAGTTAATTGCAAACTTGCCAACACCAAAATCTCTTAAAAATGTTAGATCATTCCTAGGACATGCTGGTTTTTATAGAAGGTTCATCAAAGATTTTAGTGTAATATCTAAGCCTTTAAGTAACCTTCTAACAAAGGATACTATTTTTGAATGGACTGAAGATTGTGAAGAAGCCTTTGTTAAACTTAAAAACTTGCTTACTTGTGCTCCTATTATTCAACCTCTCGATTGGTCATTACCTTTAGAAATAATATGTGATGCTAGTGATTATACCATAGGTGCTATTTTGGGACAAAGAAAAGATAAGGAACCTTATGTAATTTACTATGCAAGTAAAAGTTTAAATAGTGCTCAAATGAATTATACTACCACTGAAAAAGAATTACTTGCAGTAGTATTTGCATGTGAAAAATTCAGGTCTTATCTTGTTGGCCCACCTGTTGTTGTTTTTAGTGATCATGCAGCATTGAAATATCTTCTTTCTAAAAAAGATTCTAAGGCTAGATTGGTGCGATGGATTTTGTTACTTCAAGAATTTGATATCATAATCAAAGATAAGAAAGGCACCGAAAATATTGTTGCAGATCACTTGTCAAGATTGACAAAAGATTTGAAAACTAACATCACACCAATCGATGACTACTTTCCCGATGAATCTTTACTTTCTGTCTCTACAATGCCTTGGTTTGCTAATATTGTCAATTTTCTTGCTTTAGGAGATTTGCCAGCTGTTTGGAGTACCCAAGACAAAGAAAAGTTTTTAAACGAAGTGAAGAACTTTTATTGTGATGACCCTAACTTATTCAAATATTGTCCTGATCAAATATTTCAAAGATTCATTCCCGACAATGAGGTAAGTAGTGTCATTAAACTTTGTCATTCTGAAGCATGTGGAAGTTATTTCTCGTCAAAAAAGACAGTTGCAAAAATCTTTCAAAATGGATTTTATTGGCCCACCATGTTCAAGGACACATACATTCTGCAAAACTTGTGAAAATTGTCAAAAAGTTGACACTGGTAAAAAAGTTTTGTTTTATAATTCTCAACTTTATTCATTCCCTAGAGAGCTAAGATCAAGATGGAACAATCCTTTTGGGGCCTGTGATACTGAGAATTCAATGAATGACAATGTTTTTAAGGAAAATGGACATCGTTTGAAAGCTTACTTTGATAATTTTCCGAATGAAAATAAATCAACTGGTTTGAGTGATCTTGTAGATAAAGGTTGATTATTTTGTTTTTCTTACATTGTTTTTGGGTTTCTTTTTGAGTGTCTTTTGCTAGTTTCTCTCACCCCGGTCAAATGGCGGATAACGGTACTCCATGACTTAAGTCGGTTCTTTCAGTTTCCCATAATAACTGATATCTTCACCCCGGTCAAATGGCGGACAACGGTTTCCCACAATAACTGATATTTGTGTATATATTTGTGCAATTCTTTGAATCTCTCTTCCAATTCTCATTTGAAAATGGACACTAATCTTAAAAAATTAAAAAAGTATTTTCCCGCTCTACCTCAGAATGCGATTACAAAAATTTACTGTGCCAGATGTGCAAGATTGAGATTGTGAATGAATCATGGAATTCCTGAAGATATTCGCTGGTTGATTGAAGCAAAGGTCTGATTATCAGGTGAGTCCTCTAACTCCTTCATTTCATATATGCCTGGCACATGTAAAAGCACTTTTGCAAAGAAACGTCCTGCAAAACGACTGAAAGTCTGTCATCAATGTGCTAGATGGACTTGTAATACACAATGTCGTTCTTTAAAAATAGTAACTATAAACCGTGAAGATAAAATACAATTCATTAAGGATGGCCTGAGTAAGGAGTCTTTAGATAATCTTCTATTGACTCTTGAGACGCATCCTAGTGGAGATGTGCATCGTGCAATTCGTGATTTATGGCCACTATTTCATAAAGAACATGATCGACTTAGTCTTGGGAATCTGACTAAAAAAGACCCTATTTGCCAGTTTTTAAGAAAATTGGATGGGAAGCCTATCTCCCACCCATAGAGGGCGTTTAAGCCGTTCTTGGACGTAAAACCAAGGGAAGATGTGAGCCACAATCACAACTACCTGTACATACACATGCTTTTTCAAAAGTAAATAAATAAATACATAAAGAGAGAGAGAGAGAGTGAGACTCTAGCTGGCCTACATATAGGTGGTACGATTGCCTTTCTAATTTCTCATCTATAAAATCCTCTCTTCCTTCCTTTCATTTCTACTCAACCCATACATTCAACAACTACAAAAGTGTGTAGAAATGGCAAGTTCCTCAGGTCATCATATAAGAAATATTTGTGTTTTTGGTGGATCTAGTCCTGGGAAAGAAAAGAAGTTTTTAGAATCAGCAAATCATCTTGGTCATGTGCTAGCTAAGAGAAAAATTCATTTAGTGTATGGGGGAGGCAGTCTGGGATTAATGGGAGGTGTGTCAATAGCTGCATTTTTAGGAGGTAGTCAAGTTTTGGGGGTCGTCCCCGAAGCTTTAGCACAAGGGGACATCATTGGAAAAACAATTAGAGAGGAACTTGAGGTCTCCACAATATCTGTTCGAATGAATGCAATGTTTAACCATTCTGATGTCTTCATTGCTTTACGAGGTGGTCTAGGCACATTGAAAGAGATCTATCATATTTCCTCTTGGGCTCAACTGCACATTCACTATAAACCCATAGGTTTGTTAAATGTTAATGGTTATTATGATAAGTTGTTGTCTTTTCTTGATCATGCTGTGGAACAGGAATTTCTAACATCTTCTGCACAACAAATCATAATCTCTTCTGCTACTGCTGAACAATTGATTGACCAACTACAATCTTTCATTCCGGTAATTGATCCTTCCATGATTCGTATAAATTGGTCAACTAAGGAAAACCATAAAAAGCTTAGATTGGATTTGAGCCTTCATTTGTGAATCTTTGTGTCTTTTGGTTTTATTATTGTGTTTTGTTGTTACTTTTATTTGTTTCCGTGTGTTTCAGGTTTGTCAGTGTTTGTTATTTCAGGTGATATATTCTATACTCTATCTTTTTACCTTTAAACATTGAGGACAATGTTTTATTTTAGTTGAGGGGAGAGGGTAGTAGCTAAAAAAAAAACCGTGTTTTCTATTTCATAAAGCATGTGCAAAATTCTTATTACTATGATGGGAAAGTAAGGAGAACTTTTATGACTCTTGAGACGCATCTTAGTAACCATTCTTAATAAGGTCTATCATAATACTTCTTGAAATATTCAGGTTATTTAACATGTATTCTTAAACTTTAATTTACACACACACACTTTAACATATGATTGTGGGTTGCATATTGGATTACTACATTATTTATGTTCTTTTGTTAAAGGTAACAACTAAGGGAAATGGATTGTATATAATTAAAAAAAAATAATAATAATAATAATAATAAAAATGTAGATAAGTTTGGTTTCGTAGCCTCCCTAACCTAAGCAATTAAGCCCGAAGGGGTGTTTTAACACCTAATACCCTAAAATCAACTGACTTGGGACCTATTGACCCAACGCTTGTTACATGGGTTGAGGAGAAAAGCTTAAGGGAATCAAAAATTCCACTATCTACATATTAGTATCTGCAACCCGAGTTACTAAGCTTGTAGGGGTGTCTTAACACCTAATGCCCTAAGACCAACTGGTCTGGGAGTCATTAGCTGAAAGCTCGTTACATGGGTTAAAGATGCATGATGTTTTTAAATTATATGTATATAAATTTAAAATAAAAAAGAAGACAAAAATAATAATCCCAACCCAAGGAAGTTAACCTTAAACATTAGAACAAAAAATTTGTTTTCTTCCAAGAAAAGCCCCATAATTATGTGTTGATACATTGAGCATAAAAGAAAGGTTTATTAATATCTTGTTAAGAGGTATTGAGTAGATATATATATAAATGAGGGTTTGTTTATCTGGATAGATTAATAGAAGTTAAATCATGAATACCTTGCTTTATGGAATTTGCAAATTGTTTTTCTATTTTAACGCTTTGATTACTGATTAGTACTTAAAAGTGCATTTTTATCACGGTTTTATATCAATATTTTGCACTTGAAGTATCAATAACTTCTTAACTAAAGCATGTTTTATAATAATATATCTAATAATATAAGATACCTTTAATTTGTGGTAAATGTTCATTTTAAATGCAGGCCTATCACATAAATGAAAGGATTGATTGATGACTTTAAGAACTTAAATTACAAGGGCAAAGAGATGACCAAAATTAGAAAAGAGATGTGGGTGCAATCCAAACCGGAACACTATTTCGTAATTGGGTCATATCTAGAGCTATAGATCTCAGATTTAGGTCTACTTTATATGGATGGAAAGTTAAGACATAGACCAACAACTTTCATATGGAGCCCAAGATCTAGAAAGGTCATTTTCAAGTCCAAATTATTGCAACAACAAAGAACCCCGAAGCTGTCCTCCAGCCCGAGCACTGTTCAGTATTTTGGCCATATCTGGAGTTCTAGAAGTCCAAATGAGCTGAATATTTTACACAAGAAAGCTGAGACAATTGTCTACAACTTTTATGTTTTCAAGTGGCTCCAGTTTTGACGTTATCAATGACGTTTTGGGCAGACAAAAGAAGATAAGGATTGTCACCAAGTCAAGAGTTGGCCACCCACTCATCAATTAGTCATCAAATCAATAGTTCCCAATTTTGGCCATGCATTTAGGCATCTTGGTTTGCAGATCAAGATCATGCTCTTGCTTTCTCTCTTTGTATTTTTTGTAATGTTTATGCTTTGCTTTCATTAATATCAAGTTTATGCCTTTCATTTCATTTCCTTTACTTAGTTAACTTTTATCTTATTTATGTTCTTGTTTTGTTTATTTATTTTTCTTTCTTTCATTATGTCTAGCTAAGTTTATTATGTCAAGGTGAAAAGGTTACACTAATGGGGTAAGAATAAGTATAGTGTAAACTTAATATGAACTTTAATGTTTGATAATAACATGTTTTGCATTTGTTATCTTGTTCACTCTTTAATACTTTGCTTGTTAAATGATTACTCTTGATTTATGTTGTATAACACTTGGTACAACAAATGCTTGGCACTTTCATAGCTCATACTGTATGGTATAACCGACACCTGAGCTATGAAAGGAACTTGATTTATTGTTAACATAAGTTATAATCATGAATGCTTGACGAGATTTACAAGTATTAGCATTAATCGAATAAGATAACTAATATAATCATGTTAACAATCTATAATCTGATTGGAACCTCCTTTGTGTGTGGTTTCCAATTGACTAATAAGAGTTTATACTATACTTGTTTGACATACCATTAGTGGATCCTCTAACCTTGACATTTATTGTTATCGTTGTTAAATCATTACGTTAATATTCCATCTCAAAGTTCTCATCTTCTTCTTCTTCTTCATCTTCTTTTTCTTTAATATTATTATTGTTGTTGTTATTATTATTATTATTAGTATTACTACTACTACTACTACTACTACTACTATTATTATTATTATTATTATTATTATTATGATAGGCAAATGGTTGAATTGATGTGCAATAGAACGTTTGAAGATAAAGACCCTGATGAAGCAATGGAGTACTTAGACTTGTTAGCTGAAAATGCTCAAAATTGGGACACCGCGGGTACTTATGAGGCACCGAGTAAAACTCAACCTCATACATCTAGTGGAGGTATGTACAACCTTAGGGAAGATCATGACCTTCAAGCCAAGTTTGCATCTTTAGCTAGAAAAGTCGAGGCACTAGAATTGAAAAAGAGTGGTCAATTAAAATTTGTTGAAAACATTGTGTGTCAAATATGTGAAACAAATGAACACTCAACCAATAATTGTCCAACCTTGCCTTCTTTTAAGGAATGTCTCCATGAACAAGCTCATGCTTTAAATAATTTTCAAAGGGAAGGAATGTCTCCATGAACAAGCCCATGCTTTAAACAGTTTTCAAAGGGCCAACCACAACCCATACTCCCAAACATACAACCCTGGTTGGAGAAATCACCCAAATTTCAGTTGGAAGAGTGAGAACAACAATGCACAAACTTCACAACCATCGTTTCAAACACACCACAATTTCCAAAATTCTCATGGATATGCACCTCCTTATGCTCCACCTTTTAGAAGAAATCTTGAGGAAACATTGTATGCATTCATTGAAAAGCAAGAGACAATCAATACTCAACTTGCTCAAAACATGACAGATTTTAAAGATACTCTTGCAAAATTAACATCTGCTCTCAGTTTCCAAGAGAAAGGTAAGTTTCCATCTCAACCACAACAAAATCCCAAGGGGCAATGCAATGCAAATGCAAGTAGTTCCGGAAGCCAACACAAGGATCAAGTCAAATCAGTCACTACTCTGCGCAGTGGTAAGGTTATTGAAAAACCCTCTCTTGAACCTTATGAGAAAGATGATGAGTCAATCTCTGAGGGTAAGGAAGGGGTTGAATCTGAAAATTGCAAAGAAAAGACTGATTCTCCGTCAGCACTTCCATTTCCTCAAGGCATGACCAAACAAAGGAAAGTCAATCACAACTCTGAAATTTTTGAAATTTTCAAATAGGTAAGGATCAATATACCTTTGCTGGATGCTATTAAACAGGTTCCTTCCTATGCTAAATTTTTGAAAGATCTATGCACTGTGAAGAGGAAATTGAATGTGAAAAAGAAAGTCTTTCTAGCTGAACAAGTGCTATTCTTCAGAACAATAATGCTTTGAAATATAAAGACCTTGGTTGTCCTACAATCTCTTGCTTTATTGGAGAGCATAAAATTGAAAGAGCCTTACTTGATCTCGGTGCTAATGTGAATTTACTTCCATATTCAGTTTTTTAGAGTCTCGATCTAGGTGAGTTAAAAACAACTTCTATATCTCTTTTACTTGCCGATAGATCTGTAAAAGTGCCTAGAGGAATAATTGAAGATGTGTTAGTTCAAGTCGATAAATTCATTTATCCTATGGATTTTATTGTCTTGGACACAGAACCTATTGAAGCATGTAATTCATTTCCTGTTATTTTAGGATGTCTGTTTCTTGCAACCTCTAACGCATTGATTGATTGTAGGAATGGATTGATGAAGCTATCATTCGGAAACATGACATTGGAGATGATAATGATTTACAAGAAGCAGATCATATTGACGAATTAGTTTATGATCAACTTGAATCTACTTTAAGTAAAAATAAGTTAGATGAATCTGAAGATTTGCAAATGATTTATTCTGAGGAAGAAATCACGGATGAAAAAAGCACCGAAAATGTTGATGTGAATCTTTTGTCAACAATGATAACAAATTCGACATCTGATATCACATCAATCGATGATTATTTTCCTAACGAATCCTTACTTTCTCTTAGTCCAATGCCTTGGTATGATAAAAATATCAATTTTCTTGCTTTAGGAGATTTGCCAGCTAATTGGAGTACCCAAGACAAAGAAAAGTTTTTGAACGAAGTGAGGAACTTTTATTGTGATGACCTTAACTTATTCAAATATTGTCCTGATCAAATATTTCAAAGATTCATTCCCGACAATGAGGTAAGTAGTGTCATTAAACTTTGTCATTCTGAAGCATGTGGAAGTTATTTCTCATAAAAAAAGACAGTTATAAAAATCTTTCAAAATGGATTTTATTGGCCCACCATGTTCAAGGACACCCATGCATTCTGCAAAACTTGTGAAAATTGTCAAAATGTTGATATTGGTCAAAAAGTTTTGTTTTATAATTCTCAACTCTATTCATTCCCTAGAGAGCTAAGATCAAGATGGAACAATCCTTATAGGGCCTGTGATATTGAGAATTCAATGAATGACAATGATTTTAAGGAAAATGGACATCGTTTGAAAGCTTACTTTGATAATTTTCCTAGTGAAAATAAATCAACTGGTTTAAATGATCTTGTAGATAAAGGTTGATTATTTTGTTTTTCTCACATTGTTTTTGTGTTTTTTTTTAGTGATTTTTGCTAGCTTCTCTCACCCCGGTCAAATGGCGGACAACGGTACTCCATGACTTAAGTCGGTTCTTTCAGTTTCCCACAATAACTAATATTTATGTATATATTTGTGCAATTCTTTGAATCTCTCTTCCAATTCTCATTTGAAAATGGACACTAATCTTGAAAAATTGAAAAAGTATTTTCCCGCTCTGCCTCAGAATGCGATTAAAAAAATTTACCGTGCTAGATGTGCAAGATTGAGATTGTGAATGAATCATGGAATTCCTGAAGATATTCACTAGTTGATTGAAGCAAAGGTCTGATTATCAGGTGAGTCCTCTATAAAACCCTCTCTTCTTTCCTTTCATTTCTACTCAACCCATACATTCAACAAATACAGAAGTGTGTAGAAATGGCAAGTTCCTCAAGTCATCAGATAAGAAATATTTGTGTTTTCGGTGGATCTAGTCCTGGGAAAGAAAAAGAGTTTTTAGAATCAGCAAATCATCTTGGTCAGGTGCTAGCTAAGAGAAAGATTCATTTAGTGTATGGGGGAGGCAGTCTTGGGTTAATGGGAGGTATGTCAATAGCTGCATTTTTAGGAGGTAGTCAAGTTTTGGGGGTCGTCCCTGAAGCTTTAGCACAAGGGCACATCATTGGAAAAACAATTGGAGAGGAACTTCAGGTCTCCACAATGTCAGCTCGAATAAATGCAATGTTTAATCATGCTGATGCCTTCATTGCTTTACGAGGTGGTCTAGGCACATTGGAAGAGATCTTTCATATTTCCTCTTGGGCTCAACTGCACATTCACCATAAACCTATAGGTTTGTTAAATGTTAATGGTTATTATGATAAGTTGTTGTCTTCTCTTGATCATGTTGTGGAACAGGAATTTCTAACATCTTCTGCACGACAAATCATAATCTTTGCTGCTGCTACTGAACAATTGATTGACCAACTGCACTCTTTCATTCCTGTGATTGATCCTTCCCTGAGTCGCATAAATTGGTCATCTAAGGAAAGCCGTAAAAAGCTTAGATTGGATTTGAGCCTTCATTTATGAATATTTGTGTCTTTTGGTTTTATTATTGTGTTTTGTTGTTTCTTATATTTGTTTTAGTGTGTTTCAGGTTTGTCAGTGTTCGTTATTTCAGGTGATATCTTCTATACTCTATCTTTATACCTTATTTCAGGTGATATCTTCTATACTCTATCTTTCTACCTTAGAACACTGAGGACAATGTCTCATTTTGGTTGGGGGGAGAGGGTAGTAGTTGATAAAAAAAAAATTGTTTTCCATTTCATAAAGCATGTGCATAATTGTTGTTACTAAAATGGCAGAGTAAATGAGCTCTTTTACTAGGATGGCAGAGTAAAGGAGTTCTTTTGTTAAAGTGACTCTTGAGACGCATCTTAGTAACCATTCTTAACAAGGTCTATTATAATACTTCTTGAAATATTCAGGTTTACAAACTCTAGCATTGTTAGCACTTAATTCTGCTCATATACTTATTTAACATGTATTCTTAAACCTTAATTTACACACACACACACACACTTCAACATAGGATTAATTTAACATGTATTCTTAAACCTTAATTTACACACACACACTTTAACATATGATTGTGGGTTGCATATTGGATTATTACATTATTTATGTTCTTTTGTTAAAGGTAACAACTAAGGAAAAGGGATAGTATATAATTAAAAAAAAAAGAAAAAAAAGAAAAAAAAATAAATAAAATGAAATGATGATAATAAAAATGTAGATAAGTTTGGTTTCGTAGCCTCACTAACCTAAGCAATTAAGCCTGAAGGGGTGTTTTAACACCTAATACCCTAAAGTCAACTGATTTGGGAACTATTGACCCAACGCTTGTTACATGGATTGAGGAGAAAAGCTTAAGGGAATCAAATATTGCACTATCTACATATCAGTATCTGCGACCCGAGTTACTAAGCTCGTAGGGGTGTCTTAACACCTAATGCCCTAAGACCAACTGGTCTGGGAGTCATTAGCTGAAAGCTCGTTACATGGGTTAAAGATGTATGATGTTTTTAAATTATATGTATATAAATTTTTTTTTTTAAAAAAAAAAAGAAGACAAAAATAATAATCTCAACCCAAGGAAGTTAACCTTAAACATTAGAACAAAAATTTTGTTTTCTTCCAAGAAAAGCCCCATAATTATGTGTTGATACATTGAGCACAAAAAAAAGGTTTATTAATATCTTGTTAAGAGGTATTGAGCAGATATATAAATTTAATGAGAGTTTGTTTATCTGGATAGATTAATGGAAGTTAAATGATGAATACCTTGCTTTGTGGAATTTGCAAATTGTTTTTCTATTTTAACGCTTTGATTACTAGGGACTAGTAATAAGCTAGTTGGGGGGTGTGATTAGTACTTAAAAGTGTATTTTTATCACGGTTTTATATCATCATTTTGCACTTGAAGTATCAATAACTCCTTAACTAAAGCATGTTTTATAATAATATATCTAATAATATAAGATACCTTTAATTTGTGGTAAATGTTCATTTTAAATGCAGGCCTATCACATAAATAAAAGGATTGATTGATGACTTTAAGAACTTAAATTGCAAGGGCAAAGAGATGACCAAAATTAGAACAGAGATGTCGGTGCAATCCAAACCGGAACAATGTTCAGTAATTGGGTCATATCTGGAGCTATAGATCTCAGATTTAGGTCTACTTTATATGGATGGAAAGGTAAGACATAGGCCTACAACTTTCATATGGAGCCCAAGATCTAAAATGGTCATTTTCAAGTCCAAATTAGTTTACTCTTTAGTATTTTAGCACTATTTAGTATTTTAGCCATATCTGGAGTTCTAGAACTTGAAATGCGCTGAATATCTTGTTCACTTTTTAATACTTTGCTTGTTAAATGACTAATCTTGATTTATGTTGTATAACACTTGGTACAACAAATGCTTGGCACTTTCATAGCCCATAATGTATGGTATAACCGACACCTGAGCTATGAAAGGAACTTGATTTGTTGTTAACATAAGTTATAATCATGAATGCTTGACGAGATTTACAAGTATTAGTATTAATTGAATAAGATGACTAATGTAATCATGTTAACAATCTATAATCTGATTGGAACCTCCTTTGTGTGTGGTTTCCAATTGACTAATAAGAGTTTATACTATACTTGTTTGGCATACCATTAGTGGATCCTCTAACCTTGGCAGTTATTGTTATCGTTGTTAAATCATTACGTTAATATTCCATCTCAAAGTTCTCATCTTCTTCTTCTTCTTCTTTTTTTTCTTTATTATTATTGTTGTTGTTGTTGTTATTATTATTATTAGTATTACTACTACTAATATTATTAGTACTATTATTATTATTATTATTATTATTATTATTATTATTATTATTATTATTATTATTGCTGTTATTAATATTATTATTATTGTTGTTGTTATTGTTATTGTTGTTGTATTATTGTTATTAATATTATTTTATAATTTGTATAATTAACCTCCCTATGGTTCAACCCCGGTCTTGCTGGGTTATTTATTACTTCGACACTCCTACACTTGGGAGAAGACAACAATCTTTTAGTCGTGTCGATTATTAGGGACTAGTAATAAGCTGGTTGGTGGGTGTGATTAGTACTTAAAAGTGCATTTTTATCATAGTTTTATATCATCATTTTGCACTTGAAGTATCAATAACTCCTTAACTAAAGCATGTTTTATAATAATATATCTAATAATATAAGATACCTTTAATTTGTGGTAAATGTTCATTTTAAATGCAGGCCTATCACATTAATGAAAGAAATGATTGATGACTTTAAGAACTTAAATTGCAAGGGAAAAAAGATGACCAAAATTAGAAAAGAGATGTCATTGTAATCCAAACCAGAACACTGTTCAGTAATTGGGTCATATCTGGAGCTATAGATCTCAGATTTAGGTCTACTTTATATGGATGGAAAGTTAAGACATAGGCCGACAACTTTTATATGGAGCCCAAGATCTAAAAATGTCATTTCAAGTCCAAATTGTAGCAACAACAAAGAAGCCCGAATCTGTCCTCCAGCCTGAGCACTATTCAGTATTTAGGCCATATCTGGAGTTCTAGAAGTCCAAATGAGCTGAATGTTTTACACAAGAAATATGAGATAATTGCCTACAACTTTCATGTTTTTGAGTGGCTCCAATTTTAACATTATCAATGACGTTTTGGGTAGACAAGAGAAGATAAGGATTGTCACCAAGTCAAGAGTTGGCCACCCACTCATCAATTAGTCATCAAATCAATATGTTCTTATTTTGTTTATTTTTTTTTCTTTCATTATGTCTAGCTAAGTTTATTATGTCAAGGTGAAAAGGTTACACTAATGGTGTAAGAATAAGTATAGTGTAAACTTAATATGGACTTTAATGTTTGATACTAACATGTTTTGTATTTGTTATCTTGTTCACTCTTTAATACTTTGCTTGTTAAATGAGTAATCTTGATTTATGTTGTATAACACTTGGTACAACAAATGCTTGACACTTTCATAGTCTTGATTTATGTTGTATAACACTTGGTACAACAAATGCTTGGCACTTTCATAGCTCATACTGTATGGTATAACCGACACCTGAGCTATGAAAGGAACTTGATTTGTTGTTAACATAAGTTATAATCATGAATGCTTGACAAAATTTACAAGTATTAGCATTAATTGAATAAGATGACTAATGTAATCATGTTAACAATCTATAATTTGATTGGAACCTCCTTTGTGTGTGGTTTCCAATTGAATAATAAGAGTTTATACTATACTTGTTTGACATACCATTAGTGGAACCTCTAACCTTGACATTTGTTATTATCATTGTTTAATTGTTATATTAATATTCCATCTCAAAGTTCTCATCTTCTTCTTCTTCTTCTTCTCCTTCTTTTTCTTTATTATTTTTATTTTTATTATTATTATTAGTATTATTATTATTATTATTACTACTACTACTACTACTACTACTACTACTACTACTACTACTACTATGTTGTTGTTGTTGTTGTTGTTGTTGTTGTTGTTGTTGTTGTTGTTGTTGTTGTTGTTGTTGTTATTATTATTATTATTATTGTTGTTGTTGTTGTTGTTGTTATTGTTATTGATGTTGTATTATTGCTATTTATAATTTATACAATTAACCTCCCTGTGGTTCGACCTCGGTCTTGCCGGGTTATTTATTACTTCGACACTCCTGCACTTGGGAGAAGACATCAATCTTTTTATCGTGTCATTTGTAACACCTATAATGACTTAAATTATAGTGTGAATACAATCAAATTAAAACTTTTTTTCTTTTTCATTAAAAGATAAAGCTAAAACATGGCTATATAATTTGAGGTCAGGATCCATCATGCTTTGGATAAAATGCAACAATGATTTTTAAGAAAGTTTTTTTTATCTCACATAGCAAACTCTTTCAAAAGACAAATCACCACTTTCACTCAAAACCAGGAGAAATATTTTACCAATGTTAGAATAGGTATCGAGAGTTGCTTAATATTTGCCCTCATTATAGTTTTGAAATATAGAGATTGGCTTCACATTTTTATGAAGGGTTAACACCTAGAGATAGGTAAATGATTGAATTGATGTGCAATGAAACTTCTGAAGATAAAGACCTTAATGAAGTGATGAAGTACCTGGACTTGCTAGCTGAAAATGTTCAAAATTACAACACTTGAAAATAAAGACCCTAATAAAGCAATGGAGTACCTAGACTTGTTAGCTGAAAATGCTCAAAATTAGAACACTACAGGTATTTATGAGGCACTTGGGTAAAACTTAATTACATACATCTAGTAAAGGTATGTATAACTTTAAGGAAGATCATGATCTCTAAGCCAAGTTTTTTTGTTGTTATTGTTGTTGTTGTTGTATAGTTAACCTCCTTGTGATTTGACCCTGGTCTTGCCGGGTTATTTATTATTTTGACACTCCTACACTTGGAAAAAAGACATCAATATTTTGATTGTATCATTTATTCTATTTAAAAGAAAGAAAATGAAAAAAGTTTCGATAAAGGTAATGCCTAAAGTGGGTTTTTTCTCCTCTTAGATTAAAGTATAGATGATTTGGGGTCTCCTTATAGGAACAATTGTTTAGAAATCACAAAAAATCAAGAAGCATGAACAACTAGGGTTATAAAGAAAAATTCTTTTCATTCCCACTGTAAATGCAAAACATCTTATGTCATCACATATCTCAAGAAGTTTACTCAATTACTACATCAAAAGCCAATCATCATTTTATTTCTCAAAGAACATCTCCTCTCTGTAAAGATGAGCAACCTCGACTTGAGGATCCCAAATGACACACAAGGTTTTATGAAGATGGTAAAAAGACTTTCATCTACTACTAATAAAGACTCTTAAAATCTTTATGTATAATACATAAATATATTGAAGGGCTATTAATAGATCAATGTTTTTTTGTTTTTTACCTAGATCTTTTTTTTCTAAGAAATGACTAAAGATAGGGTGATAACCCCACTTTTTTAGGCTTAACCAAGTATTGGGCGTAGGTATATGTGAGTCTAACGAGTTGTCAGATCTACTATCCCTAGACTCAACCAAGTGCTAAGCCCATAGTTTTTTTGACTCCATGAATTCTTAGGCTTTATGATTGGACTATAAGTTAAAGACATTTAACTCCTTGACAATTCAAAAGATATTTTACTCCTTAACAAGTTAAAGATATTTTACTTATATTTTTTCCCATTCCATTAGTGAGGGCAAAAAGACAAGCCATATAGGCCATAAAAAGGGCCATAAAAATCCTTTAAAACGGTTTGATTTTTTCTTCAACTCCTTATAGATATCCATTCTTATAATTCTTCTTTAAAATATGATTGAATTTTCTCTTAAAGATATTTACTTAAACATATAAGAGTTCAAATTTATCAAATATGATCTTTTACAGGGATCAAGAACTAGCCACCAACTGCTTTGGTAAATTAAATTGTTAGAACCAAGAAATTAACCACTTATTCAAAATATAAATCTTGGCCCACAATCTCAAGAGAAAGTTTTGTAGCTCATAAAAAGTGTTAATGAATATTTTGATGATGAAAAAAAGGTCAATTTAAAAAAAAAATTGTAGTTAGAAAATAAATTAAAAAAAAAGACTAGATTTAACAAAAAAAAACTAACCCAATTTGAATATTGGTATAGAAAACTTCAATTTACTCCCTAAAGTTGTACTTTATTTATTATTTGATAAAAAAATAAAAGATATTTCATTTGCCATAAATTCCAATGTGTCATCTATTTAGACTAAGAATATTGGAGCAACTCTTTTTAAAAAAATAATTAGTCATGTGCTCATAGGCTTTCTTTTAGATCTAAGAATGCTTGATTTTTTTTTATTTTCTATTAATTTTTTAATTTAAATTTTAATTAAAAGCATCTCTCTCCCTTTCTTTTCATTAATTATTTTAATTTACATTTTAATTAATAGTTTTTTTTTAAAAAAAGTTATTTAGTTCACCCTTTTAAACAATAAATAATATTTTAATTTCTTTCTTTAATTTTATAATACATCAAAGAGATTATTGTAATGTACCTTTAATTTTTTTCCTTTTATATTTTATATAAATAAATTATATTTGCTTGATTAATTTATAAAAATAAACTTAGCAACTAGAATTAACCTCTAACATAATATTAATAAAAATGTTAAATTAAGAAGGAATGTTGTGCTTAAATATTTTTGTATGCATTTATTTTTTAATTAGTGTTAACAATTCCTTTTCAGTTTATATTTTTTTATTTTTTGAAAACATAAACAACTCTTTTTAATTCTTAATTAAAAAACCATAATATTCACAAATACATTTTATAATATTGATACCATTTTCTCTTTCATTAAAAAATAATTTAAAATTCTAATTGCAGGAGCATGGGTAATAGAACTGAAATATTCTTATAATGTATTTTTTAAAGGTTATTTATCATACTTTCATGAAAAGACGTGGTAATAGAACTGAAATTCTAATTAAAGCTTATTTGTAACAGTGATATAATTACTTTTTAAAAACAAAAAGATATTTTTAATTTCCGTTTTCTTATGGCGTGGTATAACCATACATGCATATAATTGTTTAATGGTGCTAAGAACATTTTCCAAGAAAACAAATCCACTACAAAACCCCCCAGCTTCATTCCGTTTTCGGTTCAATATATTATCCAAATGCTCATTAATGTTCTTTGAAAAACAAATTCAACTCAATTCTAACTTTTAGGCTATATATAGTTATTCGTGAATTAATTTAGTTGGAATTTAAAGACTCGAACAGTTTTAAAGAACACAAAAATAATTTATCAAATTAAAAATAAGAAAGCGCGGATTGCATGACTTTTGCCATAAAACCAGACCACAGAATACGTACATAATAATAATAATAATAATAATAATAATGCGAAAAGAAGAAGATTGATTTGATACCAGAGCTAAAACAGCAACTTCAACTCCATTTCTTGTGCAGTCCAACATCCAACCAAAACAGATTCAAATGTGAAAAGTAGAAAAGAAAAGAAAAAAAAAAAACATTGAAGAGAAGTAACAGTGGCTATAGCCCCTTTGATTTTCTTTCACTATATATATAAGTAGCATCGGCGTATCGGCATTAGGAATGGTTCTGGTGGACAAGCTCGACGTAAACCAAAAGTCATCGTTTTGGCTTTAATGCTGCTGATGCAGTGGGTCCCGGACACCAGCTGCCAGTACTCTCTGCTGTTCCATCTGCTCGGAAATTAACGATACAAGTCATAGTTATAATAATGTTTGTGCTGGTCTCCATCAGTGTACAAGACAGACACTGCAAATTGAGAAACGAAAAGATCTATAAAGTCGTGGAAATGTTAGCAGTGTACTTGGAACAGTTCGTGCAACTTGTTCTTGAGGTAGCAGTACTCGTGCTCCAGCAACTCCAAAGCTCGCAAGCACCTGAATTAACAAACTCAAAACATCTCTGGTTAGCTACAATCTCTCTCTCTCTCTAGGTCACATGTGTGCTTGCACTTTAGGGGAGCAGGTAAGGAAAAAGAAATGAGCACGAATAAAGAGAGGAAATTGGAGGGGAGGGGGGGGCCTACCCAGCACGGTTGTTTTGTTCAGAAGCGGCGCGAAAGGCAACGCACACATTTCTGACTCTTTTGGCACCAATACTGGAGCTGCTTCCCATGAACTGATTCAAATGGATTCCCATTTTCTTGTAGTCAGAGAACTCTCTATCCAACCTGCAATTGCTGTGCCCATCAGTTTTGCACTACACACCCCACTAAAGCAAAGCCCATTGGAGCAAGAAAGAAGAAAGTGAGTAGCAGGAGAGGGGAGGAGGATATCATTACAAGAGGGCCCTCAGATTACGTAGAAGTTTCTCGGACTCATGGAAGTAGATGTTGACAACTTCAGATACGAAATTTGGGGAGCTTTCATCTTGAAGCTGCTGGAGCTGCAAGAATTGCTCATCTAGCACTCCCTAACACAGCAAACCCAAAATTGGTGTCATGAGCTCGTAGAATGAGAACAAATTTTAAGGGAAATTTGTAAGAAACACGGAAAGGTGATGACACACACACACAGAGGTTAATTACCTGGTGGAATAGTATTGCCAGCAAACGGCTCATATCGGCTCGTAACCGATCCACACCCCACCCAAGCATCCACAGAGGAAGACCCGTTTTGGCTACTTACTTGGTTGATCCCAAAAGGCGCTGAAATTCTTTATGGCTTGGAGTAATTCCTAGAACACAGTTTGCATTCAAATACGTGCAGGGGTTTAGCTAGGGTTTTATCAGTTTTTTGTCTATTTTGAGGGCCTGAAGTTTGGATGACATCTATTTAAAGGGTGCTGCTGCCTTGGACCCCAGCACATGCTACAGTAAAATAGTTCCTAATAATATACATTTGCTGATGGTAAATCAATTAATTAATTATTTATCAAATAGAATATGTTCTCAAACCGAGGCGAAGGGCGCATGTATAAAAATATTAACTACTCCTAAGACATGCATACCAAGTGTTAAAAGAAAAGGATATTCATCTTTATTCAATGTTTACGCTTTTCCGATCTCTGTTTCTTTCTCCATGAAATTGTTTTGTGCGTTATCAAGTACTACTACTTGGATGGATTAAGATTGTTTCATGTTTCTTTCTTTCAATTTTGTTGCATGTTCTTACATATCTAAACCAAAGAATTTAAAGTGAATTCACTATGGATACGTTAAAGATGACGAAACTTTTGACTCTAATCGTAGAACTTTTTCATTGTTTTACTTTAAAAATTAAATTAAAAAGCAAAGGTAAGATTAAGAAGCTGCATGATCATGCCATGAATATTTGAATTGTGAAGTAAGTAATGTTTCCCTTCCAAATCATAAAGTAATTAATTTTAACTGCTTTTTAAAAAAAAAATCATTTTTATTAAGAATAAATCTTTTTGGTAATTATCCAGAAAGTTGTTTTCTTAAAAAACAACAATATTCTAAAGAAGTTCAGACCTTTGAAAATATTGTGTAACTTGAACATGACTAATTAGATATCATGATTTTTCCAATTTCGACATTGATTAATTAATTAAATTCCAATCTCAATTTCCCCTCCAGACCAAAAGGAGCTTGAACTTTTGAAGCCCTTCTTGGTGGTGGCATGAACTTATCTCAGGCATGGAAAGTGGAGGCACGTGGCACAAGTGCCTGTGTGGCAGAAATATATTTCTATTAGTATTATTATATGGAGAGGAGGAGGAGGAGGGAGGGAGGGCGTGCGGTGTGGTCCTTATCGAGGTGAATGCGGGGTATCAACCGGACCATCCCCTACAAACTACAGTTATGGGGAGGTGGTGACCTGTTGCTCCCGTTCCCAGTTGCTTCGCGTGCTGCCTGTTATGGCAGGCTAGGGCGGCGTTCCGCCCAACTTCTTGCCCGACAACTGCCTGCAGCCGGTTGCTTGTCAGTCACCTCAGCACACACACTACTCTAAGAGACTTGAACTAAACAAAAAATAGAAATAAAATATTGAAGAAGCAGAGAAAACTATTTACAACTTTTTTGTACATGTTGCCAAAATGACCCTATTACTCTTGGGCTAACTTCTGACCACCATTCACTTTTTCTCTGGCTTTTCTTTTCTTTCTCGAGAAAAATGTTGAGTGCAGAAAAAAGGAGCCCAAAAAACAAGGCTTTAGCTGTGGTGTGCAGTACAGGTAGGCTTTCTAGATGCTAGTTATGACTCAACTTAAAAATGATTTTTTTTCTAAAATTATTATATTCAATTAAAAATATTAATAAAATAGTATAGTTAAAAAAGTTTGATAAAGCAGTATAATTTATATATATTGCAATTAAAAAATATAATTTTTATAGCTTTTTATTATCAACATAATAATATCATTTAAAAAATATTAAATAGAAAGAAGAAATGAGAAAGAAAAAAAATTATAAATTCATAAAAATTCTAATTATAACACCACCAATATTATAAAAAAAATTTCAATAAAAAAAATTAAACAATACCAATAAAAGTTATAATCAATTACTTAAGTAAGCAACACTTGTTATTTAAAGAAAGGGAGTATTTTACTTGTTTTTTACAATAAATATAACTTATTTAAGCTGTTGTTACTGGTTTTTTGTGGTATTAATTTATTTATTTTATTGAGATTTTTTTATGATATTTTTAATAATATAATAAAAATTTTAATTATTTCTAATATTTTTTTCTTTCTAATTTCTCTTTCTCCTTTTCATTTAATATTTTTTAAATGATGATGCTATTCTAAATAGATGATAAGTATAAACCATGCGACTTCAACCATTTTTTTTCCAAACTATTTCATCAATTTTTTCAAAAGAAAATTAGCCTCTGAGAAATTTGGGTCTGGCTTGCAAGATTTTGTCTTTGTTAATGTTATTATGACTCATATGATAACAATGATGTTCACTTTTCAAAAGGGGAAGTGATGGTTAATTGGACACAAACGTCAGGGTATGGTTTGCTAGCACAAAAATAGAGGTGTCTCTCTAATTGCTCCATCAAGTAATTCGGATTCATATGATTTAAATTTTTTTATTTCTATGGTTAAGAATCCATCGGCAAGCTTGAATATATAATGGGAATTATTCATTCTTCTTTTATTTTAAATTATTTAATTATGTACCCTTATAAACTTTATAGTTCGTCCCTCCTAATATTTACATTCATCCACACAAAATAATTACAGTTTACTCCCACTTTTTTAAATGTCAAGTTA
>NW_011500854.1:80213-82038 GCF_000495115.2 Populus euphratica | reverse complement strand
AAAATGAAACATCCAGCTATAGATCTTTTATCAGTTGTGCTTCTAGCCTAATTAACATCTTTTTTATCTATGAATGCTTAGATGCTTATGTTTTCTGAAAAAGACTCATTTTCCTTAAAAGGACTTTAAATATCATAGGATCTAAAATACAGTATTCATATGATCCTCACTAAGATTATGCATAAATTGACTTAGTAAACTCACAACATACGTAATATCTAGATATGTATGAGATAAATAAATTAAGTTTCCAACAAGTCATCGATACCTCTCTTTACTTGTTTGTATTTAAGTTAAGTGTTTTCCCAATCAATAATTCTAAATAATTAGTGTATCTATGGGTTACAATCCAGCATTCTTGTTTTTATTAGCATATTTAGTACATATTTCCTTTGTGATATAAATATGCCTAAATTTGATTGTGCCACTTTAATGCCCATAAAATATTTTAATCTCTTAAGATTCTTTATTTCGAACTCAATGGCCAGATGCTTTTGTAAATTAGCAATTTCCTCCTCATTATCTTCTATAATTATCATATCATCAACATAGATTATTAGAGTCGTTACAATCCCTTGTCTATGTTTTAAGAATAAGGTATAATATGAACTGCTTTGTTTAAAACCATGCTTCTTTGTAGCCAAGCTAAATCATCCAAACCATGCTCTAGGTGACAATTTTAGCCCATACAGTGCCTTTTGTAGTTTGCACACCACTTCAATTTGCAATATTGCGGTAAAACTTGGTGGAAAATCCATGTATACTTCTTCTGCTAGATTTTCATAGAGGAATGCATTGTTCACATTGAATTAATGTAGTGACCAATCTAAATTTATAGCAAAAGACAACAACAGTTTGACAGTATTCAACTTTGCTACAAGTGAGAATATTTCCTGATTGTCTATGTCATATGTCTAGGTATACTCATTCGCTACAAGTCTTGCCTTATACCTTTCTATAGATCCATTTACCTTGTAATTGGTAGAGAACACCCACCTACACCTCACTATCTTCTTTCCTTTGGATAGTCATATGAGCTTCCATGTATCATTCTTCTATAAAGCTGTCATTTCCTCATATATTGCTTGAACCCATATGGGATTATGCAATGCATCTTATACTGTATTTGAAATGTTATCTAAAGATAACTTATATATGAAAGATGTGAGAGGCTATGATACTTTTTTAGTGCAAATATAATTGGAGATCGGGTACATTTTTCCTTTCCCTTTATGTTCTGGTGAGTATCTTGTTAGTGGCTTATCATGATTATTCATGAAAGGTAATATTTATACAAAATAATTATTTATATCATTATTGTTAGAAGAGTTTGGAAATTGTACCTTAAGGATGTTTACCATGTAATAAAAAGTAAGGAGTGTCAGAATTAAGAGTAGAGGAGTGCAATCTATTAATAAGATAAACAATAGTTGTGAAAGCCTCTACCCATAAGAATAAAGGACTACCACTATGAAGTTACATTTTTATACCTGGTTCTCTTATAATTTTGTGTCACTTTTTAACCATACCTGTTTGTTCAGGAGTGTAAAGGTAAGATACTTAATAAACAATTCCTATGGAACGAAAATCACTTGACATTTTGAGTTAATGAACTCTCCTCCTCCATCTGAGTGGAAGACTTTGATCTATTTATTAAACATACATTTCAAATAATTTAGAAAATTTAGAAAATCAGATTTGTTTTGAAGAGGAATTATCCATGTATATTTAGAGAAATCATCGATTTGGCAAGCATAATACTTGAATTTTCTAATAAATAAAATAAGGGCAGGTCCTATAAATCACAATGTATTTTCTAAAAAAT